>NW_013953679.1:36975-42821 GCF_001266775.1 Austrofundulus limnaeus
CTCTGGTATCATGGCTACCTGACAACGGAGCTCAAAAGAGTGGGATCATTTTAAGGAAATGAAAGAGAAACCTGTACAATTAAATATCTGCAAGGCAGAACTCATCTTCCACAACAATTATTTTTAGTTAGCATATAGCTAAAATCTAACGCGGGTTATATAATAGCAGCTACATTCTGGCGCAATAAGCTCTATGTTTTATATTCAATTACCGTATGATCTGATTAGTCGACTAATCGAAAAAATAATCGGTGATTAATTGATTATAAAAATAATCGTTTGTGGCAGCCCTAGTACCAACAGAAGAGAAACAGGAAAAGATGCCTCCTTTCACATGTAGGCAGATTTTATCTTATGCAGAAGGAAACAAGGGGAGAAGTAGAAGGATGTTAATGTTTCTGCAAACTATAAACTTTTGGGGCTTCAATAACTTAAATTTAGATAAACCATTTTCTCGGTATGTTTGTCGTAACCAAATGAAGATGTCTTGTCAATTTCAGGACGAAAGCTGAACTCAGCTTTTTTGTTTTCTTTTTTCCTGTCTGCCYCAGCCTACAGCTTGTGACTAAACTGTCAAAACAAAAACATTTACTTCTCAGGGTCAGCCGTCTTGACTTTTCCCTTGGGAAAAATATTTTGGTCTTTAATTGAAACAGCGGCACCGAGCACAGCTGTTCACTTACTGTATGAAAAAAAGAATAACAGTCAGCATCTTCACACTGTATGGGGCTAACCCTACAAACTTGTTTAATTACCTGAAACAGCAGCATAAACTGGAGAACCAGGAAAACCAGAAAATGCAGATCAAGGCCATGTCGGCCTATCWTCTATTAATCTTCATCGGCTAAATGACACAATTAATCGTGCTCAGTTGTTGCCAATATTGTCCAACCCTAATGTTGATGGATCAGTTCAGCAGGATGCAGTTTGTCGTGTCTGTTGGCAGTAAAATTGTAGATCACTTCACAAGTTGAGTTTTTAGCCAAACTTTGACCCTTTTTTGCAGAGCGTGTCATACCCATAAGTTCAGTCATGTTAAGTTAAACTTTACCTGATCATAATTATTTGATAAAACACAAATGTCGGCCTACTTCATGACCAAAAATATTTTTTGACAAAAGCATTAGGAGTGAACATTTCACCTATGTTTACTGCTATAAATATTTGTTAAATTATACCTCTGAATCATMGTGTTATTGGTTCCAAAATATTAAATAATGTTTAAACACAAGAAGTAACAGATGGGGAGAGAGTAAAAAAAGCTAAATTAGCTAATTTCAAACTAAACTTCGACCTGTTTCTTCGTGAACCATTCATCTATTTATGATGTAAAACTTTGAATCTGATGATTCATGTATGTGTAGAATACATATGTTGCATGTTTAAAACATCAGAAAGAAAAACTGAAAACATATGAGAAATTAAACGGGGTGTAAAATCAGTCTAGCAGTATTAACATTCTCTCCAAGGACCACTTTGAAAAAGAGAAGTAGTCATCGTGTTCCAAACCATGGTTCAATAATGGACTCATAATGAAGATGTATGAGAATTGTGGAACCATTCATCCAATAAAATAGACAATGTAATTTATACTTAAGTCTTCACTGTGGCACTTTGTGTAATAGTTATGTCAGTCTGCAGACAATAAAGACCTAAGAGAACCAAAATCATTCATTTTTTCATCTATAAAGTTGAGAAAATGCCAAACTGGTTCCAACAAAACAAATTGTCATTAAATTTGGATAAAACAAAATACATGATATTTAGTAATAGGAAGACAACTGTTGATTTCTCCTTTAAAGTAGATGGTTTTGAGATCTGTAAAGTCAGTGAGGTGAAATTTCTGGGTGTCATCATTGATGACAAGCTATGGAGACCTCACATACATTATTTAAGAACAAAAATATCTAAATCTATTGGAGTACTGTATAAAGTCAGGGAGTTATCCAATGACAAGGCTCTGCTTGTGTTGTATAATTCAACAATTGTTCCACATTTAATTTACTGTATTGAAGTCTGGGGTAAAGCTTGCAAAACTATTACAAATCCAATTTTTGTTTTGCAGAAAACAACCCTAAGAATTATCGCGAGAAAAGATTACAACCATACATCAAATACATTATTTCGAAAAACTGAAAATTTTGAAATTCTATGATTTGGTTGACTATTATATTTTTCTGTTTATGTACAAGACTCATAAAAACATATTACCTTTTTGGTAAATTTTGTTAAGAGAAACAATTGTTATTATCTTAAGGGAATGGAAATGTTTGTGAAGCCCTATTTTCATACTTGCTTGAGAGAAAGATGTCATCTAATACAGGGTATAGGATTATGGAATGGTCTGGATGATCTTAAAAATGCCAGATCTATGTTTATATTTAAGAGACAGATAAAAGCTAGTTTTCTGAAGTATATGGAAAAGTAAAACGTGAAGCTATATGAATTGTTGTTTGAGCTGATGTTTTTATTTTTATTTAGAATTGTTTTTTATATTATGTTTTGTTTGAATACATGCTGGAGTTAAAAAGGGCAGATACAAAATTAATTATTTTGCTACCTCTCATTTTATTTAGATTTTTTTATTTGTGTACTTTCTTTGTTTTTTATTGTATATGAATAATAATAATAATTAATTAATTAATTAATAATTTTTAACTGAATTGAATTGTGTTTCTAATTTAAAAACAAACTTAGTCCATTATTTCTGTGATCTGGCACCCAGACAGTTAGTGCATGTACATACTGTGCATCTCCACTTCTTGGTTTTCAGCCAGTCCTTGGTGGATTTACTGGTATGATTTGGGTCATTATGTTGAAGGGTCCAGTCCCACTTCAGCTTCAATTTAACCGTAGCAGCAAGCTTTAGCTAACCAAGGTAGCAAAGGTAGCAAGGGTTTATTTAAAAGTAATTTGCATTTGTCTTACCAGAACAAACGCTGTTTTTATTTTGGTTACATTTAACAACCGTAGTAGAGTTTCTATGGCCTTGAAGAGTTCAGAAACCTGTTCAGGAACCAAACTCAATCAGTGGATAAAATAGTGTTTTAACGTGAAACCCAAAACAAAACATGATTTTTTGACACTCCGCAAAGGCTAGTGCGCACGCCATTGACGTCGCGAAGCTGCTCTTGCTGAAGTATCTGGATGTTCCAGCATTTATATGATCCTTCTATGAGAGATCATAAAGATGTTCAAATGGCACAGAATGTTTGGAAGGAGATTGCTGAAGCGATGCAGAAAGATGAATCTGAGTGTGTAGAAAGGCTTGGAAGAATGAATTGCATGTTCTAGTAATGTATTAAGTAAATTTACTTATCTGAAAAATAAACCAAAAGAATGTCTTAGAATTACTCTTTTGATCAGTACTAATAAAAACTTGATTTTTAATAACAAAATTAAAATTTGGGGATTTTCCCTGTGAGACAGCAACGCTTTCTTTTGATTCATGATGGGAATTATATTTACAATACCATTTGATTTTTTTCCTATTTATAATAACATCGAATGTTCCTCCTACAGTTATAAAAAAGTCTGGTTCATACCTAATTTTATAGAGTGAAACTGTTAATGACTTTGAGAATAAGACAATATGCAAACAAAACTGAGAAGGAAAGTTGCAGTGGATATTTCATTGTAGTTTCATTTTATTTAACATCATTTACTCTCCAAAATGGACTTAAAAACTAAAGGTACGAGGAGGCAGCAAGGGCAAATGTGGCAGATAGCTCCACGCTTAGTTAGCAAAGAAAAAACAACTTCAAAATTAAAATAAGAACACGAATGAATAAAATAAAAACAAAATAAAGTTGTGTGATGTTATACATTTCATCTTCTACACCCGTTTTTCTTCTTTTACACTCGTTTCWTGCGACCTATGCACAGGTTTTAGAGGTACTGCCTCCTGCTGGTCCGTAAAAGAACAGCATTTTGCAGCGCGCCACCGTGCATCAACTATAAACACAGCGGCGAAACTGTAAACGCAGAAGCCGCACGGCTCAGTGCAAGCGCACTCCACGCGCTTGAGCCGGCGGACCAAAGCGCGAGTATATCTCAGCTTTTAAGGCGAATAAGACTGTTCTTAATAAAACACGACCAAGGTACTGAGAGCTTTTCAGGTTATTCATCATTTCACTGTCAGAAGCAACCGAGTCAATGAACTAGCTAAATATGCTACTCTATGTAAACCATTTCATCAGGTCCTCTCATCCCTCGACCACATTAGGCAGTGGTAGAATTATATTGACCTGTTTGAGTTCTGTCACGAGGCGTTCCCACTTTGTTACATCCACAACGCTCGGAGAAACTGTTAGCTTGTACTGTCGCACTGAAACAAATGTCAAAGTTTTGCGGCAGAAATCCCACCCATAATTCACGCGAGGCATCATGGGGACTAGGAATTATGTGGATTCGTAGCAACACAAAGAGGCAGAATTAATTTGCCTAATCTACCCTGAACCTCAGACTCAGCTCTATCTAAAAATCAATAAGACACAAAATCGTGGTGCGTTTAGCTGTGTTTCTACTGTAACTTGTAGTTGGTCACCCTGTAAACAACAGGTCAGCTTCATACATCCTGTATTACAGGATTATTGCTGCTTCATATTGCCTGGAGTATTTCTGCCTGGCCTTTTGTAAAGGATGAAACAAGGTACACACTGTGTTTACACTGCAACACTATAGTAATGACTCCCCCTGGTCATGTAGATAAGGACGATGCTTTGGTCGAACAGGAACTTTATCTACACTGCATTTTCAAAACATAGACGATTTACTAATCCAATCACTTTAAACAGTTCACCATCACTGTCCCCAGTGTACAGTTATTTAAAATATTTAAAGAGTACTTACTGGTTCATTGAATGAATGTCCTTAATTGTACTGAAGATGCCTTCTCTAATGTCCTGCTTCAGGGTTCCTTTGGCCTTCAAGATTTCCACAAAGAACTGTGAGAGAGAACAAATCAAGATGTGACGTCTCCGCAGCTGGAACTTCGGTTTCATTTAATCTGCTTTCCATTAACAAGGTTCCTTGCTGACGTCTTCATTGCCCTCTCAACGCAGAGTGCACAAGAACACCCTTAAAACACCTCTGATTTTAATGCTAGTAACAGACGGGCTGACAGTCAAAACGATTTACAGCTGTAATTCAGCACAGAAACCAAAGCAACATCTGTTTTGGTTTCAAGTCATTTAAAGTGAAAACAGGATAAGAAAAGTGAAAGTCTGATTGGCCTAAAACAGGGGTGTCAAACTCCAGTCCTCGAGGGCCGCTATCCTGCATGTTTTAGAGGTTTTCTTGCTCCAACACACCAGATTTTGATCGTTGGGTGATTAACAGGCTTCTGCCCAATTTGAAGAGTTAATTCAATCACTGAATCAGGTGTGTTGGAGCTGGAAAACCTCTAAAACATGCAGGATAGCGGCCCTCGAGGACTGGAGTTTGACACCCCTGGCCTAAAGTGACTCCTAATTGGAGTGAAAGGGTGGAGAGCTGGTAACTGCGCAGAAATGAGGCTGTGGAAATCTTGTGCTCTCCACAGGGAGGTGGAATACTAACAGTGTCTGTTAATGTCCTTAATTGTAAAAGTGCTCTTACGTCTAATAATGTAGAAGGGCTACAGCCTGTGACTAATGTGAGGCTCTCTTCATCACAGCATGAGGTGTGTGTGGAGGTACTGCCTTACCTGTTTGCAAACTAAACTGCCATTCAATTTGTCTTTATGATGTAAACCCAAGCAGTAATACGATATGAGCTAAAACAGAGATTCTTAAAGGTGACCAATTATGGGTCCTAGAAATGTTTATGGTATGTCTGTGGGCTATCCAGACCATGTTCATTCAATT
>NW_013953679.1:43821-63469 GCF_001266775.1 Austrofundulus limnaeus
CACCCACCCCCTGCTGTTGGCATCTCCTCAGTTATTCCCTTAACGTGAAGAGAATTGCATTTGTTTTTCTACGTCTCCAGTCCAGACAGCAGGTAACATCGCCAAAACTAGTTGATAACAGAATAATCACAATTTTCCTGATAGTAGACATCCTGGGATGTGTAGTCCCAGCAAGTTTGCAACTTCTACTTCCTGTTTCCTACAGACATGCATCTGATGTAATGACACTTTGCGTAGCCTGGTTGAGTTGCTTGAATTAAAAAAAAATCCTGGATCCGCACCGTGATCCGTAACATCACCAAAACTTAATGGTGTGTTCCTTTGGCCAATACCCACATGTGGTAAAAATTTCATGACAATCTGTCCACAAGTTTTTGAGAATTTTTTTTTCCCACAGACAGACAGACATAGGCAACCGAAAACATTACCTCCTCCCTTGGCGGAGGTAATAAGAAAAAAAACACAAAAGCACAATCCATGACTTTCTAGCTTCTTGAACCATCTTAAGCTGTTGTCTGAGAGCTACAGTATCAGGCCCCTTCATTAAAATGTTGCTACATTTGATAGATGTCATTCCTGTACAGTTCTGGTAAGGGTCCACATCTGGATTTCAGGGTG
This sequence comes from Austrofundulus limnaeus, assembly GCF_001266775.1. Taxonomy (NCBI): domain Eukaryota; kingdom Metazoa; phylum Chordata; class Actinopteri; order Cyprinodontiformes; family Rivulidae; genus Austrofundulus; species Austrofundulus limnaeus. Next base: position 44,440 of record NW_013953679.1, read on the forward strand.
AGGTCTGGACTTTGTCAAGTTAAAATCTTTATTGTTTTGTTTTGTTTTCAGCCATTCTGATGCTTTAAAATCATTGTTCTGTTGGACAAGTTGTCAGACAGATGGTCTCACATTCGACTCTAGAATACTTTGGTAAATGGGACTTCAAAGCTGACTTTCTTCATAAACACTCCACCATCATACTGCACAGTTGTGATGAGGTGTTTGTGCCGATGGGCTGTGTTTGGTTTCCATCAAATGTGCTGCTGTGCATTATGGCCCAAAATGTCTATTTTAGTCTAATCTGTCCATAAGACACTGTTCTAGAGGTCATGTGGTTCAATCAGATGTAACTTTGTGTAAGAAAAACTTCTACTAAGTAACCAAATGTAATGCAGACTATGTTATTCTGTATTTTTTTTAACTAGTTTGATACTCTATTAGAAGAAAAAGATGCAACAGGAATTGCATGTTGTAAAAACCATTTATACACTGCCCTGAGCTCAAATTGTGGACGAGTGGTTCAGGGAGCATGTGGCATTTTCACACATGGATTGGGCACACAGAGTCCAGATCTGAACCCCATTGAGAATCTTTGGGATGTGCTGGAGAAAACTTTTTCTAGTGATCTGAATCTCCTGTCATATTGATGACAGGAGATTCAGATCACTAGAAAACGTTTTCTTGTATTGACAAGATCTTGGTGAAAAATTACTGTAACTCTGGAGAAGAAGTGACCTTTTTTGCTTGGAAAGTTCCATCTCTGACCCTCTTGACCTAATCACCAACAAATTGTGTCAGAACACAGATAAAAACTTCATCTCACTTGCTTTCAAACACAAAGACTCTTTGGTGAAAGACGTGGTCATGGCGACATCACTCCATTGACAAAATTTTTGGCTCTAAATTCCATTTCAGCCCATCAGCACGTAATTCACTATTGTCGATCCTAATCCATCCCATTCACTACATGAATGCAGTGCAATTTCTTGACGGCGTGGCCTAATTCCTCCACAGCACTCCCTACAAATATTTTAAAAATCAGCCTCAAGCCATGATTGGACCTGGAATCATGAAATTTGGTACACGTGTAATGCCTCAGGACCTACACAAAAGTCTCTTGGAGTCATGGTCCAAACCCCACTGGAAGTCAGAATCTGAGCTAACTCCCCCTACAGCTTTGAACATGCAGACTTCACAAGCTGCATGCTTCTCTCAAAGCTGACTGGTGGTGGGAGGGTGTGGGTGTGGCAGAGTGGTGCATCTTAAAGCCTCGCCATTTGCACACGGTTAGCTCTAAATCACAAGTACATGATCTGATCTGAACCAGACTTTGTGTGCACTATCAGGGACACCTGATCTTGTTCTATATTTAATAAGAACACCACTGCCTGAAACAATCAGCATCTGCTTTTTATGTTTGTTTTTTCTCTTTAAAAGTAAATAATCTTTCTCTCTGCTCTATATTAAATTATGAATCGTATGAAAGTTGCTCTATGAAACTGCAGACTCAAGGGAAGCAACAGTTGCTTCTTGCTGATATTGTTCCTCCCTGGCATTGTGTTAAAACACATTTGAACACTTCAGAGCAGCAACCTGATGAAGTGCTCAAAATTAAAGTGTGCCAATAATCAACTGATATTATTTTTATTAAACTAATTTAAAATCTGTGCATGTCGAAAACAAAACAGCAGCAGCTGTTTCAGGGAGCTCATTGCATCTCAGTATTTAGTTATTTTGGAGGTTAAAACTCTTCTTTTTATATTTATGTGTTAAAAACCCTTTAAATGTTCTCAAAAGAATGTTTAAATGATGCAAAAACAGTACTTTTAAACAACAAACGTTTATTTGCCACAAATATAAAGGAATAATAATGTTTTTGTCTTATTGTTAAAAAAGAGAACACAGTTCTCTATTGTAAGCTTTTGTTTTCAGAATTTAGAAAGTATTTAGGTATTTTGAAAAGAAAAGATAATTGTGTTGTGGGAATCTTTAAGCACCTGATGTTTTGATTCAATTGTGACTCATAGAGCTGCGATGGGATTATCAAATGATGTTCCATAACCTTACTTGATCCTGAGCATAGAACCTGCCAGACCTAAAACAAACTAATTTTGCTCTACACAGTCTAAAACAGGCCTATTCAATTAATTTTTCTGCTGGGCCAGATTTGAAAATTTTGAGATGCCACTGGGCCGAAGACCCACCTACTTATATTATTTCATGAGATTTAACTTTAAATATACGTGAACAAAATCATAAAAATAAATGAAGGAATTCACAATTTATATTGCATCATCTATTGATGAGTAAAATACTTACAAGTGCACTGCAAACTAACAATTGGTCCAAATCTTGAGAAGAATATTTTAACAAGGTATACAACACACACGTTTAATAAAAAAAATAATGTTTGACAACTTTTGTCAACAGTAAAATCTTCACATTTTATGGCAGCAAAAATGCATTTGATGAACTAGAAAGGCCAAATGAAGCAGTGCATTAAGTATTTCAACAAAAGAAATTGCACCAAGTGAATATTTACTAACTGTAAAATTAAAGCTTTTGCATATTCAAATGCTGACTCAATGACATCAGTGTGAAAAGTGACATGGTTTGTTTTGAACAATAGTAGTGACGTTTGGTTCATAAGAAGTCATTGCAATACGAAGGCAATGATGCAGGGTTGAATCAGTCATGGAGCATCTCAGGTTTGATTTGATTGTGTTCATGTGAGAAAAACTTGATTCACACACATATGTGGAGCCAAACATGCTAAGCACAGCAACAGCCACTTTCTTAAGGTTTGGGAACTGGTGAACATTTATTTCACTCCAAAACTTGATCGGTCCATTTGTGCGCAGCTCTTCGGGCAGCGACAGTGATGACTGMATGTCCACAAGTTCAAGAACGAACTCCCCCTCCTCAATAGAAGGGACCACTCCCTTTGCGCTGGMGGAGAGWTTKWTGTCTGTAGCARGAGCAGCAAATGGGTCTTTGGTAAAGCGCATCACCTCTGTGGGGAGTGAAAGGCCATTCAGTCGGCTGGCAAAGTTGTCTTTTAGTTTCGCAACTAAACCCATCATCGCTGCTGAGAGGTGCCGTATGTGTGATGCATTTGCGTAGCGTAGGAAAATGCAACATTCTTCCTGAGCTCAAGTCAGCAGAAAATAGTTCCAGTTTGACTTGAAATGCACGCATCTGTTCCACAGATCAATGATGGTTTTCTCTCTGCCCTGTAGTCCGAGGTTTAACTGATTTAAGTGTTAGAACAAATCAGAAAGGAAACACACATCTGCCATAAAGTCTTGTCCATCGTGCGGTTTAGGTGCACCTCCGCCCTTTTTTTTTTGCTTGCTGTCATGAAGGAAAACTTTTATCTTCTCCTTGAGCGCACAGAAGCGCTACAGTACGTTCCCATTGGAGAGCCACCTAATGTCGCTGTGGAGAAGTAAGTCGTGATGTTCTGCAGACATGTCAGACAGCAGCTCCCGAAACAAGCGATGCTGGAGGCTTGAGGTTGCACGTATGAAGTTTATAGTCACCATAACATTGTCCATTACACTTTTAAAGTGTCCGTTCAGTTTCGCACACAGCACGGTCTGGTGCACAATACAGTGTAACGCTGTCATCCTCGAAGCCACCACACTGTCAGTCCTTCCCAGTCATAGTTGGAGCGCCATCAGTCACGAGCATACAGACCTGGGTCATATCTAACCCGTTGTCTTGAAAGAAAGCCGAGATTTTATCAAAGAACACCTGGCCTGTAGTGTGGCCTCTGAGGGGTAGAAGGCAGAGCAGCTCCTCGTGAAAACACCGGTGTTCTGCATCATAGAAGCGCACATACACACACAACTGTGCCGTGTCACACTGATCTGTTGACTCGTCCACTGCTACTGACATGGTTTCAATTTTTTTCAAGTTCATCAGCAGAGCCTCAAACACATCTGTTGCCAATATTTCCACTCTTCACATGTTTGAGGTGTCTGATAGGGGCACGCTTTTCACTGCAGATGTCACACTGGCTTTGATTTTATCGTCGTGGATTACCTCGTCTAAGATTGAAATCATGCAGTCTGACAGTTTCAGAATCAGTGAAGGGTCTTTTTTTCTTTGCTAAACTCCACGACACTCGCAGGGAGGCCGCCGTGGCCCTCTCTTGTGCTGTGCATGTCCTTACTAATGTAGAACAACTCCTGTTATAAGATGCTAGCAGGCTCTGCACCTTAGTCGCTCTCTCCTCTGTCCCTTCAGGAAATGCTGTCCCAAAAGCTCGGTGTTTCTCAACATGGTGCCTCCGAATCTTAATATTCTTTTAATACCGACAGGCTTTCATTGCATATCAAGCACAGTGGCTTAGAGTTCAGTCTTTCGAGTAAAAAAAAAACACGTATTTATCAGTCCAGGCAGGGTTAAAATGCCGATTTTCTTTGTCAATTTTACATTTCTGACCTGTTAGCGACATCTTTTCGCGGTTGTTACTATTCTGGGCTAGCGTTGCTACGATACCAGGAGTGGTACGTTCACGTACAAGAGAAATGGTGGGAATTTTTAAAACTCTCACAGCAAATTTGATTTAAATGTGGTTTTGCGGTTTACGTTGGGTCAGTAGGGGGTGGGCCAGTCAAAAACAGTCCGCGGGCCGTATGTGGCCTGGGGGCCACCTATTGAATAGCCCTGGTCTAAAACATTATTATTTATATGATTTTGGTTAAAAAAAAAAAACAATAAGAAAAAAGGAGTGAAACGATCCTCTGACAGGAAAGTCCATGTATTTTATGTTCGAGCTAAAGCTGACCCTTTTACTTCAGTGTTTTCAGATCTTTGTCTTTAGTCTCATTGTCCCAAGTGTGGGAAAGGACGTAATGGTCATGTTTTGTTTTGTTTTTGAGATAAAAGTTGCATTGTACTTTGTAATTAGCCAAGTCGAGTTAGGTAGGAGCTTGTTCAGTGCTCTGCTAATTAGCAGTGGTAGCTACAGCTAACGGCTTTTTCATCTCCCTCCTTTGGGTAGAAATGTGTACACAACTTTTATAGCGTGGATCTTGGCAACATTATTTTCCCCTTTAACTCCGTAGAAGCCAAAATATTTCTGAACACTGGCTTTTAATGTAGAAGGAGCCGTTTCATGTCTCGGTCAGATTCGCTTTCACTGTGTTGTATAAAATCTGGGCGCTGCACTCCTGCAATTCAGAATGTTGCTTGTTAAGTTCCCTAACACAGTGTCATTAGCATTAAATGACCAAGAGTCATGTGCCGCATGCACCGCGATGCATCATATATATATCTATTATAAGCCCTCATTAGAGTTGCAAAATGTAATGCTTAGGCATAATCATCGCTATGTACGTGTGCATAATAGTCACATCGTAGGTCCTGCAATGTAGGAGTGTTATCATGGGATTCAACCACTAAACCATAAGTCATTGCACTAAACGGCTGCGTGTTATGCCTTTAATTTTGACAAGTTGCTTTTGCCGGCTGTAGTAAGTAGCTTCATGTCAAAAAACCTAAAACTTTCATTTTGTAGTGAAACTTCTGAGACAAATAAATAAATAAATAAATTAAAACAACCTAAAGTGTTAGTCATTTGTTGAAAATTCCTTTTTTTTATATCGCAAAACGGCAAAAAAAGTCTCCACCAAAATAAAATAAAATAAAACAGGTCACACACTCCAGTGTTAATATCTACTGTACTAATATTTTGTTGGATCACCTTTAGCTTTGCACGCATTCACTGTGGCATTGTTTCGATAAGCTTCCTAGACCTGACCAACTGCAGCAACCCCAGACCATAACACTGCCTCCACAAGCTGGTAAAGTACTACACATGATGGGAGTACCTTGAAGATGATGGGTCCTCACTATCCTTCCAGTTTTTAATAATGTGTCAGACAGTTCCTAACCCAATTTTAGTATTTTCTGCAATCTCCTTAGATGTTTTCCCTGCTTGATGCCAATGATTTGACCCTTCTCAAACAGACTTACATCTTTTCCCTGACCACAGGATGTGTCTTTCCACATCCTTGTTCTCAGGCTTGTACACATTTGCTTAATTAAATCCAGGTGGCAACTTTTTTTTGGCTGGGCAGCGTACATCACAGGGTCAGATCACACGGCAATGTCAGTTTTTTGCAATATCCTGCAGTCCTAACCCCTATCCTGGTACATCATTTTAGAACTTAAAGATATGCTCACTTTTCACAATGACAAGTTATTGTCTATGAAGCTTCAACATTTCACCTTCACATGCAACACCAAATTTGTTAGGATTCTCAAAAAAATGCCATATGGTGCACTTTTGGTTACATTTTTTGTGTTTCCTGAAAAACCTGAAAGAAATTAAGTAGGCAATTGTTTTAGGAAGGTGTCGACATTTATCTTCCTTAGCGTGTATGTCTTGTTTAGACTAGTCCCACATGGGAGATGCAAAGTCATTTCACCTCCTGGATGGCAGCCTGGTGGACAAAAAGCCTCCAGAAATGCTGTTTGTTACCTCTCAGCACTGCTGCTCTCTTCCCTTCTGCCCCATCGCAATTTATTTGATCCATCTCCTCTGCATTTTGCCATCAACTACCCCCTGCTCATCTCTTTCTTTCATTTTCCACGTTAACTTTAACACCTCTTCTCAATTCAAATCATCCCTATATTTCAGCTCTGCATCCATTCATTTCTCCTGCTTTCCATTTCATTATAGATTGCTCCTTTACTATGCTGCCTTGACATACACGCGTGCATCCACCGACTCTCTCTCTCTCTCTCACACACACACACACACACACACACACACACACACACACACACACACACTGCTCTGCCTACTGCACAGTCAGCACTTCCGTTCTGCAGTCCTCTGCGGACATACAAGTGTGCTGATTTCCACTTTTACAGCCCACTGTAACTAGTCTTTTTAAAGCATCTCCACAGCTATCATTCAAAACTGGCAGCAAAATTCTTATAATCTAATACCCATCGTGCATGCTACAATTACCCATATAAATGCAAAAAAAGTGCAACTGAACACACTGCAGAAACTCATACAAAAACACAGCTAATGACATAAAAAGAGTGCACACTGTAGATGCCGACATGACATCATGCATTTCTCCAAACTAAACAGGAAAACAAACAGTCATTGATCATCATACTTGTCTGCAGTTCGTACTCCCTAATCAGAACCATTCATCTTGCTTTCCTCACACATGCACACACACATTCACACACACACAAACATATATTAAGATGTTCAGAGCTCTTTGTTACTTCCATTAGGTCTCTGGGGCTGATGGGATTAGTCTTCTCTGACACAGAACAGAACAAACAGGTTATGCACATAGATGTTTCATGTTGGTTATTAAGGCAACCATGTTATTTATGAGTGTTTCTGTGGCTCGTTGGGCAGTCAACAAAACAAAGCACTCTTCCTTGCTTTAAGACAAACAGTGATGTTTGAGTCTTCACATGTCTTGTTTTAAACAAAATAGCAGGATTACTACAATGCAAAGCTTGGAGTAAACACTGCAGTGACATTTAATGACAACTTAGTAAAGATTATTGATGGGGTAGTGCAGCGGTTGTAATACAGCAGGGTTGGTTTTAAAGCATAGATGGTAGTTGCTGGTGCAGACTCGGGGATGATACATTTTGTTTGTTTACCAGAGATAAAGTCCTGGGCTGGAGCCTCCAGAACATATGGGTACCCTGACCCTAGAGGACAAACAAACCATATAAGATTATTATACAATGCATTAAAATATTCTGTGGTTGTGTATTCCACCACCACCCCTCCGATTCATTTTTCATTTTATACAAGCTTCCTTTTCATCACTGCAAAAGAAAAAAAAAGTCTACATAATGTTATTACTTCAAGATTGATGTAGGCTCTGTGAAAACTTAGCTGCACAACAAATGAACAAGAAATGGAGGAGAGGGTGGAGGATAACGAGAGTGATGAGACCGAAAGAGCAGAAATATTACGATGCAGTGCCTAATAAAAATATTCACCTCCTTGAGTTGTTATAATTTGCTCATGGTCAATATAAATTAGCATTTTTAGCAAAAATAAAAACAAATAAAAATTGTCAATGTTGAAGTGAAATTAAATTTATATGGAGTAATCCTAATTGAATGGAAATATGTACTGTGAAATAAGTGATAGCATAAATGTTTAACTATTTAAAAGTGACAATCCTAAATCAACTCAGAAAACAGAATTTTCAAAAAGTACAAGTCGGAGGATGGAAACAAAAGGTTTTCCAAATCTCTGCAAAAGTTCTGTTATATTTGTGATGAAGAAATGGAAAGAAATTGGTACATTTGTAAATCTGATCAGACCGCCTCATAAACTGAGTGACATAAATAAAATAAAATATCCAAGGGACAGGTTTTATGGGTACTGTAAATGTTGGATGAGTGAAGTTGAGATAAAGAAGGAAAGAGGAGAACAAAAAAATAGAAAAAATATAATGACAAATTAAGAACAGATTAACAAGGTAACAGGACAATAAATGAAGATCTGTCACAATCGCCTGTAGAATGATTGATTCAAATATTAAAACAGTAATATTCATTGACAGATAATGAATTTGAGAGCTGCACAAAGACAGTCAGCCTGTTAGGAGTTGGATTATGGATGATGCAAGGTTTGAACATGCATGCGTCATCTTTGCAAAAATAAAACATCTTGATCACCGTCTGGTGGCTGACTGCAATTAGAGCTGTCACAACAGCAGTTTACATCACAGAAAGATCAAGGCAAAAGGATTTACAAGAACAAATAAGTTTCAATAAGACTACTTTTGAGCTAAAGTAGGTGAAGTATTAAACAGTTGTGCATTTTAAATGTATATTTTCTTTTTTCCTCATTTCTCTTATTTTTTCCGCTTACTCAAAAGTTCCATTTATCAAAAAATAAAAATCAAATAAGGATATGACATGAAGCACAGTTGGGGGGAAAAGGGCAGAACAAGATCATATAACTGCACCTTTCTCACAAGCAATGATCCTGACGTTAACATTCATCAACAAATGAAACCTAAATATAAAACCTACTGAAAAGAATATCAACAATCTTAAAAGCTATTGTTCCATTGGTTCATAGCATTGTTTTATCTCTCAAAAGCCTTTTTGTTTGATTAGTAAATTGTTTTCATGTCATCATTCAGCTCATTCCATAATTTCACTCCACTCATTCAGATCTGTTGGTGCTGTTCCTGCAAAATAACTTTTAAAAGTGTTTCCTTTTATGATCTAAATAACTAAATAGANCTTTATGTTCAACAAATTGGGCCCCGAGGTCAAAAAGGTTAAGAACACCTGAGCTATAAGAAAGTTAACGTACAGCCCTGGCAACAAGAAGTAAACAGATATCCGTCATCTGTGAGGGATTTAATGAATGAATAAGTAAGTTTTGGGTTTTTCTGGAGTGGAACTGAAAGAAAACCTTAATGTTTTAATACAAGATATTGAAGCAGGTAGGAGTTACACTGTTAGAAGGACAGAGGAAGTGTTTTTTTCTTGTTTGAGAGGCGCAGAGTGACAGATGCTGGAAATCAGAGGGAGYATTTTTATCCAGCACCAAGTGAAATGATGGAGCCAGGAGGCAGTGACAGCTCAGCCACCATGAATTAATTTTCAGTCACCCCAGTCATTTGAAGAAACTGCTTTTAAGAAATACATTCCTCAAATGATCGGTGTTGATTTAACACAATAACGAGACCCTGAAGTGTTCCCATTGAAACACCTCTGACTGCAATCAAACATACTGTGGTTACAAGTTCCAGTTGCCGGCAATAATGTTGCTCCGTCTTCACCAGTTCTTTGGCTGTTCGACTGCGTTTCCTCTCCCAGCGGTCTCTCTGCTCCTGGATGCTGCTGCACCCAGTCAGACTGGAGGGATGAGGGGAGAAACTCATGGTCCTCGTGAGAAGGACACTGCAGAAACACAAGCCAGACCAGGTCAGTATCACACACAGAAGCCACAACGCTAAGCAGCTAAATAAAACTACAAACACAAGTTTATGTCCTTGTTTTTAAGGTTAGTTTGGTTTCTTTAGTTTGCAATAGATTTCTACAGGTCTGCTGTGATAACTGACTCCAGCTAATTGTTAAAATGGGTCTTTTTTTGATGTTACATGTTTGTTAGGATGGTCCCATGAGATGTAGAGGTTTAACCTTGAAACAAAATGTGGCGGGAGGGGGACCAACACTTCAGCACATTAGTCATCCTAGCAAAATCCTAACCTGTATTATACGATTTTTTTCTTCTCTCGGCCACCTTTCATTTCATTTTAATTGTATTTTCTTTTTTATTGCACATAGAATTTTGTTTCATGAAATGAATAAAGTTTATAATTAACTAACTAAATATGCGACTTTAAAAATCAGACTATTTGAATGTGTAATATTCTAATTTTATGTAAAACTCCTACAACAAACAAAAGTTTAGAACTGACATCTGTTGCAACAAACTTCTATGCAATAACAGTAAGGGAATATCAAATACATAAAGTACTAAAACAATTTTATGACTTTTTTTTAAATTGCAATATATTTTACAAACTTGTCATTTTTATATAATTTATGTGAAGTTTATGGTTAAGTCTATGATTTAGCCAATTGAAATTTACCTTATATATAATCACAAGTGTTTATATTTATTCCATGTTATGGTTTGCTAAAATGATTAGTAACATAAATATAGGTATTCCCACTAATTATGCTTACCGGTACATTAAAAAAAACATTGTTTTTTTTTAGTAAAAAACAAATGGCAAAACTGAATCTAAAAAGCTGTTGTCTCATACAGCTCCCTGTGAAGATATGGCTCAAAAGTTTGCCGCTTTCACTGAAGTATTAATACAAAGAATATCTGTGTTGTGTATAGGCTCTGGGCTCACTGAAGATTAGAGGATAATACCTCAGAAAGTGGGGCTCGGACGGGCGAAGGGGCACATGCCGGGCCTACCGCTCCAGATTACACACAGCAGAGCAGAGGCACAGGAAGGAGTGATGGATTGCTAACCAAGAGGGAAGTGAAGAGTGACTATGGTAAGCACAAGCAAAGACATCAGTGAGAGAAACAGTCAAAAGAATTAAGACTGGAAAAATTAGATGAGAAATAAGAAAAAAGGATAAGAAGAAAAAGTTAATGGGATAACAAAAGAAAAAGCTGAAAAATAATATTAGTGTTGAATTGCAGAATGTTATAGAGCAAGGTTCCCCAAACTTTTTCCTGTGAGGGCCACATAACGTTTCCCTTCTTTGATGGGGGGCCGGGGTCAGTTTTTAACAGAAAACGTGCGACGGTCGCAGGGGTGCCTTAACGTAAACATTTGTTTTTCAGAAACCAGAAAATAAATAATAATACTATTAATGAAATAACAGTATTTATGAAATAAATAATAATCAAATAATCCTCTCTGGGATACTTGCAGAAAAAGTTAGAAAATGAATACAACTATCTGTGAAATAAATAACATAATAATCCTAGAGGAAGAGGAAGATGCCCTTCATCTCTGACTCAGGACTGGCAGCACACATTATTTTCCGAATTTGACTGGATTTTTAACACAATGACGGAAAAATCTGAAGGCCGTCCGTCATTTTGACAGATTGCAATTAACACCCCTGACCTCTTAAGCCTGGAAGACTTAATAAATAAGCCAGGTGAGGTGGAGAAAAAAAATAATGTTCCACAAGATGTCTCTGTGGCATCACACTCACACACAGACATTTTCAGCTTTACGCAAGGAGTAGGTCTACATCACGGCGGTGTCTTATTTAATCTAAAAATAAATAAAAGATTTCCATCTGATCATCATCTCAGATCTAGACACCATACTAAATGCATCTCCTGGAGCTGATTGTGCATTGAAGAGTTAAAGGACAGGAGGCTTTGGAGCATCTGTGAGGCACAGCTCAACCAGTGTTAAGAGACGAGCACCTGCTGCGGTATTTCCTCCTTCTAAAGCCACAGCTTGTGGGATTTGTAAATAATGTCTTGCTGACTTCTGATCACTTTGACTGGAGAAATGTTTTCTGATTTTTAAACTTTGGCTGAAGTGGTGCTTGTTATTTCAACTGTGTCGCAGCAGAGCGTGGGTTAGTCTTCAGAGCCACTGGCGCCCGCAGATTTAGACTCACTATACGCAACTTAGAATAAAATAGAATAGAATAGAAATAGCCTTTATTGTCCCGCAGCGGGGAAATTCAGGTGTCACAGCAGCATTAGTACAAAGGTTCACACACTAGTTACTTTACAAACTATAGACAGCACACACAAAACAAAATTAACACTGACTAGCCATGATACAACTACTAATAATAAAATTATAAAGAATTGTGCAAGAGTAGAAAACAATGTTTTGTTTCAGAATCCAACATTAGGAATCAGAAACTGCCTGTTTTCAGTGCAAAAACAATCTCAACAGACCAATAACTGTAAACTGAAATATTACAATGCAGACAAAAAATACAGACGTGCAATTACAACAGAGTATAGTGCAAATGATTGTGCAGCAGCAGGTGTGTAAACATTTATTGTGATTTTTGTAAACACTTGTCATTTTTGGGTGTGGTGCTTGTTATAGAGTCTGACAGCTGCTGGGAGGAAGGATCTGTGGTAACGCTCCTTTGTGCACCTCGAATGCAGCAGTCTGTCGCTGAAGGAGCTCTCTAGTTCAGCCACAGCTTCATGCATGGGATGGGAGACGTTCATCAATGATGTTATTTTAGTCAGAGTTCTTCTGTCTCCCACCACCTGCACTGTGTCGAGGGGGCATCCCAGCTCAGAGCTGGACTTCCTGATGAGCTTATCTAACTGCTTCCTCTCAGCTGTAGATAAGCTGCCGCTCCAGCTAACTACCCCATAGAAGATGGCTGATGCCACCACAGAGTCAAAAAAGATCTTCAGGAGTGCCCCCTGAACTCCAAAAGACCTTAGCAGGTAGAGTCTGCTCTGACCCTTCCTTCCTGTAAAGACCATCCCTGTTGTGAGTCCAGTCCAGTTTATTGTTCAGGTGAACACCCAGGTACTTATCAAAGTCCACTATTTCAATGTCCACTCCCTGGATGTTCACCGGTGTCAGTGGGGTGGGTCCGTGTCTGCTGAAATCCACCACCTGCTCCTTGGTTTTAGCAGCGTTGATCAGGAGGTGTTTCCGCTGGCACCAGTCAACTGTCTGTAGTTTGAGTCGTCCTCACCTGTCATGAGACTGACTATGACAGAGTCATCAGAGAACTTATGGAGGCAGCAGCCCGGGGTGTTGGTGAAGTGAACTTAAGATTTTCCTTAGAGTATTTTAATTATTAGATATTAATAATAATAATAATAATAATAATAATAATAATAATAATAATAATAATAATAATAATAATAATAATAATAATAATAATAATAATAATAATAATAATAATAATAATAATATTTTAAAACAATTGCAGCGGCACATTGGGATTAACAGCTGACTGCATCTCTGCTTTCATGCCTTTCTCTCTTCTTGTCCTGCACAGGAGGCAGAGACAGAAATAAGGAGGCATTATCTAAAGTTGCAAACTGCAACCGCTAAATAACGTTTGTAAATTTTTTTGTTTGTTTTTTGTTTTACATTTCGTACGGTAACTGAGTCAAAAGCGGGACAGTGTGCGTGCGTCACAGTGCGCGCTGGATCTGGTGTGAGACAGATGCGCTGTCTTTCAGGACTGTGCGCATCGAGCTCATGTGGCCCGTAGTCTGAGGTACACTGATGAGATTTTCTCAGATAAAATAGTCAAGGATTCACGGGGCAGACTAAAAAATCATAATGTCTCTTTGGTATTTTTCAGGGGGCCGGGCCAAATGTGGAGGCGGGCCGGGTCCGTAGTTTGGGGGCCACTGTGTGGCTAAAAAATGACCTGATTGAGAAAAATAGGGGCAAACTATTCTACAATGTACACCAACTTTTCTGAACTCTTTGAAATTTAATAACCTGCTGTTTGTATGTGACTTGTCTTTAAATCTTGTGTTAATTTCTCGATCTAATCAGACAGAAATAAATCATGGTTTTAACAAAGCTCTGGCCTTCTGCTTACTGCTGCACTCCAGCCTGTCAACTGCAACAAGGTAACTGGATTACAGAAACTCTGCACTGTGCTCAAACTGTACCTAATCAAAATGTACAGAATTTTGCAGTTCCAACTGCATCATGCGCACTTAAAAAAAAGGTAAATCAGAATTGGTTTCTGAGAAATGAACTAATGTATTTAACCGTTTGATCAATTATGCCTTCAACAGTTTATTACATAGCTGAAGAAACAATCATGCACCACTTTTGTCCTCCCGGCTGTACACTCCATCTTGCTCTGCTCTCCCTCATTATTCACCTTCACTGTCTTCAGTTTTTCCAAAGTGTTTCAGCAGACCTGGAGAAATTCAAGCTGGGCACAGCATTATTCTTTTAAACAGCTCCCAGTGGCTTTAGACACTCAATGACTTTGGCAATCCAGAGAGTCCCTTGGTGACAGCATCACTGCTGGGATAGATGGTCTGCCACATGATAGCCACTGTGGAGAAATGATACATGTCCAGAGGAATAGTCAAAGGGATGTCAACATGAACAAATAATTTATCCAAGATAGATTCCCCAAAGCTTACACAAATACCACAAGACCCTTGAAGAGAGCAAAGTACCATATTTGTGTAAAACGTCTTTGCATTTTGCATAAATTATAAAAGACAACTACCGATTCTGCAGTGAAAACATAAATGACAAGTAACTTTCGGCCTCAACTAAGGGCCTCAGCGTTTTACTGTATATACAAATTTTTTTTGACTCGATTGAATGAGGAAACTGATGGCAGATTGCTGTTTTTATACATATAATGATCTGATGTTTCGTGCTCATGACGGGATGTGTATCATGTTGAACAGTCATTTGAAAAACAAATAAATTTTAAAAATGGAGGTGTAAACTATTTTTGGATTTACATGGCCTATTAACACAATTTAAAAACTGGTTTAAAGTTTGAAGTCCCTGCTTTTAGCTAAAATTGAAACAGTTGCAGAGAGGGTGTATCTTTCCGGTTTGTCTAACACGACATCGTTTAATCGAATGGAACAGATTTTAATCAAACAAACCATTTTTTTGACAAATAATAACATGATAAATTGTTTAACCCTAGAAGTAACCCAAACAGGACTAAATAGGTGCATTAGGATCCTTTGTATGTCTGTTAAATCATCACTTTCAGGAAATAAAACAGGCAAGCATCATCTTGCCATAATGCATCCTGGAACCTCATTGCTGACTGCAGGGCAGCCATCATGTACTATTTCACTGGGCTACAACTAGCGTTGTGCAAAATTGTATCGTGCAATAAACAGTCTTATAAACTATCGCTGATTATTTTTTCCACTCACTGATAACTGTAATTGGTACTGTGTGATGAAGAATTTTTGTGCATATGTGAGTCCATAATCTGTCCGTCCATCTGTCTGCTCGTCCGTCCGTCAGTCTTCTGCCACTTATCCGGGATCGTGTCACAGGGGCAGCAGCCTAAGCAGAGAAACCCAGACTTCCCTCTCCCCAGCCACTTGGGCCAGCTCATCCGGGGGAATCCCAAGGCGTTCCTAGGCCAGCCAAGAAACATAGTCCCTCCAGCGTGTCCAGGGTCTTCCTCTGGGCCTTCTCCCAGTGGAACATGCCCGGAACACCTCACCAGGGAGGCGTCCAGGAGGCATCCTAAACAGATGCCCGAGCCACCTCAACTGGCTCCTCTGGATGTGGAAGATCAGCGGCTCTTCTCCGAGTCCTTCCCAGATGACCGAGCTTCTCACCCTATCTCTAAGGGAGAGCCCACACACCCTGCGAAAGAAACTCATTTCGGCCGCTTGTCTCCGCGATCTCGTTCTTTCGGTCCTTACCTAAAGTTCGTGACCATAGATGAGGGTAGGAACGCAGACCTACCAATAAACCGAGAGCTTTGTCTTCTGGCTCAGCTTCCGCCTCACCACAACAGACCTGTACAGCGCCCGTCATTTGCGCCAATCCACCTGTCAGTCTCCTGCTCCATTCTTCCCTCATTCGTTAACAAGACCCCGAGATACTTAAACTCCTCCATTTGGGGCAGGACCTCCTCCCCAACCCGGAGGGGACACGCTACCAGTTTCCGGCTCAAGACCATGGTCTCGGATTTGGAGGCACTGATCCTCATCCTGGCTGCTTAACACTGGACTGCGAACGGTTCCAGTGGGAACTGGAGATCATGATCTGATGAAGCCAATAGGACCAGATCATCCGCAAAAAGCAGAGATGCGATCGTAAGGCCACCAACAAGGATCCCCTCAACACCTTGGCTGTGCCTAGAAGTTCTGTCCATAAGAGTTATGAACAGAATCGGTGACAAAGGGCAACCTTGGCAGAGTCCAACTCTCACCAGAAACGAGTCCGACTTACTACCGGCAATGCAGACCAAGCTCTGGCACCGGTCGTACGGGGACCTGACAGCCCGTATCAATGGACCTGGTACCCCATACTCCCGGAGTACCCCCACAAGAGTCCCCAAGGGACACGGTCAAACGCCTTCTCCAAGTCCACAAAACACATGTAGACTGTTTGAGCGAACTCCCATGCACCCTCCAGGACCCTGCTGAGGGTGTAGAGCTGGTCCGCTGTTCCACGATCAGGACGAAAACCACACTGCTCTTCCTGAATCTGAGATTCGACTATCCAATGGATCTTCCTCTCCAGAACCCCCGAATAGACCTTACTAGGGAGGCTCAGAAGTGTGATCCCCCTATAGCTGGAACACACTCTGCGGTCCCCCTTTTTAAATAGGGAGACAACACCCCGGTCTCCCAATCCAGGGGAACTGCCCCTGATGTCCATGTGATACTGTAGAGTTGTGTCAACCAATGCAACCCCACAACATACTGAGCTTTAAGGAACTCCGGGGGAATATCATCCACCCCCGGCGCCCTGCCACCGAGGAGCTTTTTAACTACCTCGGAGACCTTGGCGCCGGAGATTGGAGAGTCCAACCCAGGGTCCCCAGGCTCTGCTTCTTCATGGGAAGACATGCCAGTAGGATTGAGGAAGTCTTCGAAGTATTCCACCCACCGACCCACAACGTCCCGAGTTGAGGTCAGCAGTGCACCATCCCCACCATAAATAGTGTTGGTGGCAAACTGCCCCCCCCCCCCCCCCCCCCCCGAGACGCCGGATGGTGGACCAGAATCACCTCAAAGCCGTACTGAAGTCTTTTTCCATGGCCTCTCTGAACTCCTCCAATGTCCGAGTTTTTGCCTCAGTGACCACCCGAGCCGCATTTCTCTTGGACAGCCGATACCTATCGGCTGCTTCCGGAGTCCCACAGGTCAAAAAGACCCAATAGGACTCCTTCTTCAGCCTGACTGCATCCCTCATCGCCGGTGTCCACCAGCGGGTTCGAGGGTTGCCGCCAATACAAGCACAGACAACCTTACGGCCACAGCTAAGGTAAGCCGCCTCGACAAGTGAGTCCATAATATAACAAAAAATGGCCGAAGGTGGCCTGGAGCAGCCAACCCCAAAACCACAAACTAGGGCTGGGCGGTATGACCTCAAATGCATATCGCGGTATAAACTGTACCCCTTCACGGTAACGGTATATATTGCGGTAGAAAATTATCATAAAAAGTAAAGATAATGTAATTTTTAGAGCTTTTTTTTGCAGAGAACTGTAATCTTTATCAAACCCAGCATTTTTGCTTTAATATCTGCCTGCCAAACAATGAGCTTCCACCTGCTATCAGCTGCTGCTCTGCTGCGCGCTCATCTTCATCATCGGAGCAGAAGCCGACTTTACATTTGAATCAGCTGCTGCGCACTCATCTTCATCTTCATCATCAGAGAAGAAGCCGACTTTACATGAATCAGCTGCTGCTCTGCTGCGTGCTCATTCTTCATCATCGGAGCAGAAGCCGACTTTACATTTGAATCAGCTGCTGCGCACTCATCTTCATCTTCAGAGCAGAAGCCGACTTTACATTTGAATCAGCTCCACACCACGGAAAAGGTGGGTTTTAATTCACAGCGTAATGCTTTACCTGTTTTTTTACTTATGATTTGTAAGCATAATTTAAAAAAACAGGTCAACCAATTTGGTCAAAAAGATGCAAGTGCAATTGTCACCTATCATATTAAATGTTATCGGCTATTACCAATATAGCACAATTTTAGCTGCAGTTGTTGGGGAATAGTTGGTAAAGGTCATTTGTGAGGGTCTCCAAATTGTTTTGAACCATTTTTAGGGGCTCTTCCTTGAGTGAATTATAGACATCTGACTGATCTTTAAGCTTAACCTGGATCAGTCAGGGGTATTACACTACTTATTTGAAATAACTGAAACCAGAAGATTAGAGGCTGCCTCTCTCTCTCCTAAATAAAATACTGAACTTGTGTATTTTTACAAAATCGTAAAAATGGACCAAAATTTGATGAAAGACAATACTGTCAAGTGTCACCACTTCAGTTACACTATATACTGTAACAACATAAGAATATGTTTCACCTAATCTTTGATTTGGTGATTGTGATTGCTCAATGCTCACCATGTTTATCAGAGATAATTATTGCTGTCACTTTACTTAATTAGGCTAAATTATGTGTGATGAAGATAGACAAGTCACTTGAAGAAACACAAACAAAAAAATCGTAACAAGCTGTCACAAACATCCTGACATTACAGCCCTGGACTGAAATATGTTCGATTCAAGTAGCTAGCCCACCCAGCTTCCTCCATGAATTGTTTGAAAGAATAATTCATGAATAAAGCTATCAAAAGATTACTGGTACGTCCTACAAAACACATTTTTAAGACCATTTAAAAGATGTGGTGTTAGGCACATATTTTCTCAGCATCAGCCTCTTCTATATTTTATGCATCATTAGGCCTGTCGCGATAGTCAATAAATCAATTAATTGCACGATAACTTTTTTTGAGGTCGGTAAAAAAAAGACGGCGATAAGTTTCATTTTCCTGCTTGTTTGTTTACTTCGTCTCTCTCCCTCTCGTGCTCCGCTGCACGGAGCTC
>NW_013953680.1:0-10952 GCF_001266775.1 Austrofundulus limnaeus
GAAATAAACATTTGAAATATATGAGTTTGTATGTAATGTATGAATATAATATACAAGTTTCACTTTTTAAATGGAATTACTGAAATAAATCTACTTTTTCATGATATTCTAATTTTATGACCAGCACCTGTATATTTTAATTCAAGTTTAGCTGAATAAGTAGTGAGCCTTAATGGCTTCCAATTGGCTTTAGTTTTCGTTTTAGTGTCGATAATTCCTTTCTACATCTGAACTGATTTCCTGAAAGAAAGTAATACAATGATATGCATTCTGTATTCCACCACTGAAAAATATGTCTTCTACAGCTTCAGTGACCAGTCTTGGTTCACAAATTGCACATCATCTGTTTCTTATGTTTAACTTATGATGATCTGGCCTGTTGGCTTTTGAAAGACTGAGTGCTGCTGCTGAGTTTTGTCCAAATCATCTAACTCAGTGCCAGATCCACTTATACACTCAGTGGTCCTCATCCTCTTGAACTCACAACAATGAGTATAATAAAATCCTCAATAAATATACATAAATGTTTGGTGAAGGCACTGCCCAAAACACATCAGTAGAACAAATGAACTCGCATGATTGCTTGTGCTCAAAGAACTCGTTCGCACAAATATGTTTAATACAGTCAGTTTCTCCTGTCTTGATCTGACACCTTTAAACTTGCGTGTGATGTCCTAAAGCAGCCAAACATCTTGCTGCTACAAAAACACCCAATCTCCTGCTAAATGTTCACGTCACTCTCACTCTGCAGAAATATGTTCATGGAAAAGGACTCAAAAAATGCTGGAAAGCTCCCTCCAAATTCAGTTCCCCCGTGAAAATCTGTTCCCCCTACTGGTTAAGCTTAGAGAGAATCACTGGTCCAGGTATAATGTTAGACCAATCCTAAATGGTCAATATGAGGGAGGCGCTCCCAACACAGGGGGGAACAGATTTTCACAGGGGGAACTGAGTTTCGTACAACACCAGCTTTAGGGAAACAAGTGGGAGATTGTATCACTGTGGCAACTGAAGGGTTCTTTGGAGGCAAACTACCACAGGCAGAAAGCAGTAAAACTTTTTTTTATAGTTTTTGGGAGAATTTTTATACACATGCGTAATCCATAAAGATTGGTTTGGAAAGCAGTTTGTAATTCTTCCCTCTTACTGCTGAGTGTTGTCCGTGATTGATGTCAAATGCTGTTTAATAAGCAAACGTGCATTAACATGAATCTGAGCCTCGTAATGCATAGAGACCCATTTACATCAGTTTAAGTTTTTGTCATTGTCTCGGTGAGGGTGCACCAGCACTTTAGACAATAGCTCTTCTCTTAAACCAGGGAAGCTTTGGCCTATTGTCCTACTTTCTATTGTGCTGCTGAAGTAGCCTGCAAACAGATTACAGCCCCTCATTGTCTTTGCATGGATCAGCTGTACAACCTTGCTTTTTCATGCTCTGTAGAGTCCCATGTGGCTGCCATGCCCTACATGCCACCATAATAAAGTTAGACACTGCTGGTACAGTTGATAATTGGAAAGGCAAATATGTTTCACTGGCTGAAAGTTGGGACGTTGAAGAGCTAAGCATATGTGCATGGGCTGTTTACATCAGTGACAATGTGGTGATTTAATTTGCTGGCTATATAAGTGTAAATTTCTACAGACAATGGGTAAAGTGATGATTAGGTTTATTTATTTAGGGGTTATTATAGAAATGCAAACTTGTATGTGTAATCTTTACAGTATATAATACTGAATCTTTTGTATTGGCATAAAGTACGTAAGTAAAATACAGTATGTCAGTTTTTGTGAAAATAAAGTAGATTGCACAAAGAAAACTGATCAACAATAATCATTAAACAGGAAACAAAGTCTGCACATTTAATTTCATATTAATAATTAATGTGTCCTTACATTAAAACATTTTAAGTAAAATTGTGGAAGTCTGTTTATTACTACAATTGTTTCTTCACTTAGGGAAGCAGCCAAAGTGAATAGAAACTGGTCAACAATGGTTATGTCCATGGAAGAGCCTTTAGGAATTAAACAGTTTAATTAGATGTATTGATGCATTATTTTTGCTCAGATTCATTGAGTTCAATGAGCACTTTCTAAGAAAATGAGTTATGGGTTAGGTATTTATAAAGAAAGCATACAAATCAACTAAAATAAAGATTTCACTCATTTTAATAAGACAAAGTGGATTTTTSTTTTACATTAATCATTGTAAGTTGAAAATAGCACAAAACTTCTAGAAATATTAAAGAAAAGCTCTCAGTAGGGTGACCAGAATGAACCAGCTTCCACTCTTTATGCACGTTGTTATGTAACAACGGCTGCGATTGGTCCGCTTCTAAGTTCCAAATTTAAAACGACTCTCTGATTGGACAGTACCCTGAGCAGAGGCAAAGCGGAGGGGCGGAGCTCCAGCCTGGTCGAAGGGGAGCAGATTCGTCAGTGTGCGCGCGCGCGCGTTCGGATTGTCGCGCCGCCAAACAGGACCAAGTGGGAGTGCACGCTACTTTTTTTTTGTCTCTATTTTAAGGAATTCGGCATCGAGTTGCACCTTTAAAATGCGCGGACATGAATGAAACCCACGGGATCGGGTCGCTGAAGGAGAAATGCACCGTGACGGGCGTTTACCGCGTGTTTTTTCGGCGTGTTTTTCCTAACAGGTAGTGGACGTCAGCGGTCGGTCAGGGTGCCTCTAGGAGACTGAATATCCCGCTTTGTAATCTCTTGACAGCCTTTTTTAACCCATCTGTGGCTCGACGGAGGCAGCTGGAAAACACGGTGCTCTCCACAGGAAAATGCACAGCGTGTTTTTAGGTCGTTTGGGGCCAGTTTTCGCCATTTATAAAAGGTAGGTTTTTGTTCGTGATGAACAGCAACAACCTGTCGTCCGCCTGGTCAGTCTATTTGTCAACAAGGGAGAGTAGTAACAAACGCACGGGGCTTTAGTCGCTCAGTGCAGCTGTTAAAAATAAACAAAACGATGTGTTTTTAGGCCGCTTGTTTGCAGTGTGAGAAACATTTCTGATGCTCCTTGATTCATGATGGTTTCTTGCTGCTTTTACATCACTGTGCTGCAAATGTTTTACATTTCAGCACTGTTCTCTCAAATTCATCATCTGTGCTACTATTTTATCTTCACATTACAAATGTGTGACCTGACAGGCATTTTGATCCATCATACCTTCTTATTAAATGATAATAAAAAGAAAAAAAGAAAATCTCAACTATACACCTGCCATCACTCTAGCAATTTCTCTTTTACAGTGAGGTGGGGCTCTAAATAGTGTGAAACTTTTCCAGATTTTACCCTTAAAGTTGTCATTAAATGACCTAAAAAGTTTAAATTTTTGGTTTGTAATCTGTCACCGTTCTTCTTCTTCTTCTGTATTATTATTATTATTATTATTATTATTATTATTATTATTGCACTATTACATTATTTGGTTGTCTTCAACAGTCTACAAGCATCATTTTAGATTGTTTATCCAATTATTTGTAGTTAATTATTCATAGGTAATTATCTAGTCTGCTTGTTTTACTGTGACAATTTTTAAAATTTATTTTTGCAGGTATCAGCCGCTGGTGGATATGAAGAAGGAACACATTGTGGATTAGGATCTTATTTCATTATTTTTMAATTTTTTTATTTTAAATTTTTGTGAAGTTGGGGCTTCATGATCCTCATCTCAATGTGGACTCTAAAGGACATCTTGCCTTTTCTGTGCTTTGAAATGAAATGATGGCAGCACGTTGGAGTGAGTCACCCCAGGATAATGAAGAGCATAAACACACTTTCTTGTGTCAGGTAAGTACTGTAAGATTTAAAAATGCTTGTGAGTTATTTGAATTTATTAGCTTTTTTTTTCCTGTTTAAATGCATCCAGGTTTTTCTTTTCGGAAAGCCTAGACCCAAAGAAGCCTTTTGGATGAGAAGGAAACATTTTCAAGAGACAAGAGAAGTCCTGTTACCTTCTACAGAACCACTTAGGATTTTAGAAGGTCCTGATATGAAGTGGGTTTTAGCCCTTATTCTTGATGGATCATCTGTTTCTGACACAATGCCAGCACTGTAATGTTGCTCTGGAGTGGAAAGAGCTCACATGAGGGTTCACTTCTAGCTTGAAACCTCTGTATAAGAACCCTCGCTCTGCTGAACGACCGTTTTTAAAGGTATTCTCACTTCCAGAAACCTCGGGACATGCCTCAGAAGTGCCTTGCGCTGGGAGCGTGAGCTAAGTGTTGCAGCACATCTGCCAGTGTTCAGGGTGATCGGGTTCATTTTGTCCCTCTCTGACAACTGTTTAAGTGCACAAAGAGAGTTTTATACTTGCATCGCTGCTGTTACTGGGTTCTTTGTTGGTCCGCATGACAAACTTTGGGGYAAAAAAAAATGGCACATTGTCAAGCTCATCCTTTTCCTGTAGCCTCAGCGGTTACATCATAGCAATCATCAGTACAGGCCAGCGAGGCAGTGGTGACTTGTTTTGGATTAATCCATCATAACAGTACTGTGTGCATGTGTGTGTGCGTGTGGCTGTAATCCTCTTACTSTGTCAGAACTAGCAGAGGATGGATGCCATAAATCTTTGGTAACAGGGTAACTCAGGGTTCTGCAAGCATCACAGTTTATAAAATGGTGATCAATGCAAACATTCTCTGCTCCTGCTTTTTTTCGGTTAAGAAGTAAATAAATAAAGAAGCTTTCAAGAGAAACAGGATTAGTGTTTTTCGAGACTAGTTAATAAAATAAATGCATATCTAAAAATAGCATTTCATCTTTATCATTGGTAGATGCATAGTAAATCTTTGCTCAGTGTTTCAGTGAAATCTCAAAGGCTGAGACACGGCCTTGGCGCCTATTTTTTTTTTTTTTCACTGCACTAAGTTTCATCATGGTGAGTTTAACCTCATCTCCATCTCAGCAATCTAATAACCACTTCCCACAACAACACTTAACTCTGCCTCTCTGTGGAAAACTAAAACCACCACATCCTCATGAGCTTCCAGCTGTTAAGGCTAAGCGAATCCAAAATGTATCGGCAGAGCAATTAAGCTCAATTTTCTTTTACGACGACGACTTTGGYCGAGCTGAGATGCACTGCTGAGAGGCACTGAATAGTTTTTGACAGGTGCTGCAGTTTTTAAAAATTGAAATATTTATAACGCCTGTCTAACACCTGATTTCTGGTTCCTGAAAAGCCCCATTGTTGTGTCTCACTTAATGGGATGTGACGAAAATTGTATCACGCACTCATTATTTCTCACAGCACTGTTCGTCGAGCATTGTGTGTTTGGTAAGAACTTGAGTATGTTTGTTTGTGCAATTATGTTCGTGGAAGAGGCTGTGAGAAAATACAGCCAGCTTTACAACTGTTGAGTAAAAATCAGGCTTTTAGGTGGGATTTTTGGAGGAAGGCGTCAACGCTTTATGCCAACTCCCCACCCCTGCCTTGCGAAGCTTCTGGAAGTATATGAAATTTATGTTGGTGAAAAAGAAGCTATGGACCGACCGAGGCTGGCGATTGTTATAACAACACTAAAGGGCTCGACACACGGGAGGCGACGTCTCTCGCTCTCCATTCATTTCCTATGGAGCCTGTGCGGTGAGGCGACAATCGCTTGCCCTCCTCCAGCTAAGCGACCGGCGAAAATAGTGCATGTGAAATTTCGCGCTCGTACACGTACACGTGCACACGCGAGGTTGCGACGCGACATATGAAAGTTGAAAAATGTTCAACTTTTGTCGCTGTCTCTTAGCGTACAACCAATCAGCGAGGGTTTCATTGACTGACCAATGAGAGGAGAGTATGCTACACACTGCCGTTAGCTAACACTTTCACCAAGTGATTACTAAAAAGCTTTGTGGGAATTTATTGGCACCAGGGTGAAGTTTATGGTAAGTTTTTCCTCCATAAAATTGTATCTTGATGTGCGTTTGTTTTTCAATATCATTAGCATCGCAAGATTTCTTTAGTTTACACGTCCGTAATGCACACCCACCTTCAGAGTCAAGAACCAATCAAATTTTGTGAAGACAAGCGATCTGAGAGCGCGATTCAAAACGCTGCGATCGCTATCGCGTCCCGTGTGTCGGGTTTCACCCTGGCTGCGATGACAGACGTTAATCGCTGTAGTTTGTCGCTGCCCGTGTGTCGAGCCCATAAGGGTGCACTGGTAAATCGGCTGGCAATTTACCGGCACAATTTCCATAATTTGGGGTGATTGGCTTCTCATTTTAGTATCGAACTATTGACAGTCTTTTATACACCAATCTTAAACACTAATCTTATACGCCAAACTTATCTGCCTCCACAATGGTCTGAAAAGCAGCCACTGTCCCCCTTTGGTCTTCTGTGAGCACTACCTCATACATTTAAAACAAGTTTGTATTGTTTCAAGAGTATTGTTCAGCATTTTTCCATAAAATATGATTGGAACGTTGAAGGTGTGTTGTGACCTTATAACACCTGACAATGTCAGTTATAAAAACGAAAATCTTTTGGTCAAAATTGTAGTCAGCAGGTCAGAATTTTTAAAGATCTGTGATCAGGCAGAAAACTGCGATCGGTGCCCCACTAAACAACAACAACAGCTACTGAAGCTGTAAAACCGCTACCCACCTCCATGATCCAAGCCGGTGCAGTTTATCCTTTATACTGTATGACTTCCTCTAGCTTCATTAAATAGTTGTGATCACCTCCACACTGTTTATGGAGTTCACGAAATTTACATAGGGAAAAATAAAAAAAAATTACAGACGGAAATGTCTTTAATCTCCGTGAGCCTGAAGATCGTAAGTGGACTGAGGGTTTGCTAAACAAAAGAAGGTGATGGAAAAACCGAACAGGATGTTGCTATGACGTCCCGACATCCCTCTAGCTAAATTCCTGTTACAAATTATAAAGGAAGTAAAAAAAAACTTTATATATAGAAAAATAGTAAAAGAACCCTGGGAAAGAGATTGGACAATTTTACATAAGGATGTCCCGATCAGATACTCAGTATCAGTATCTGGGGCAGATATGGCCATTTTTTGAAAATCGGGTAGAATCGGATTTAGTCATGTGATCAGGCCGATCCGGTTTTCGCGACAGTTTTCAGCATCATCCTGCTTTACAACTGCCGTTAAGAAGTCAAGACGCACACAAGTATGCAACCATGTCCACAGTGTGGGAACACTTTTCAATGGAAAACAATGATGCCGAAACTGCATCTTACAAAATCTGCAAACTGGATGTTTCTCGTGGTGGGAACAGCAGGGCTTGCTTTAATCCTACCAACCTCACCACTTGGAAAGAAATAAAGAAATAAAGCTATCGGATCGGTATCAGAAGACTAATCATTAAAAAAAATCAAACTATTGGGAGACAAAAAATCTGGATCGGGACATCCCTAATTTTCACATGCATTGGACGACACGGACAACCGCGCATAGCTCTGACAGGGAGGGAGTGCYCCTCAGCTGGGCAGCGTTCTCCACAGGCCAGTCTAATGTAGGTCAAACCAGTGGCTCAAGTTTCCACATAGTTTTTCGACTGAGTGCTTTGTTGACATCGAGTGTGGACCCACATTTCAGAATTGCATAACTGCACGATTTGATATAGAATGTTTGTTCTTATGTTGGGTTTCCTTCTATAAAATGAGCACCTTTCCCTGGCTTCAGTGGTTATTCCTTCAGGACCTAATGAGGGCTGAGGCCTCACACAGCTTCCCCTGCATCATCTTGGCTCGCTAATGAGGGAGATTTTGAGGGGTGTCTTCTCTACAACCTCCCCTGGAGCAAGCACAGACACACCCTACCCTGCCTCTGCCAACGATTGCAAGCAATGCAGTGCTAATTTAGGCCCAGCTGCTCTGATCATTAAGAGAAAAACACACCCCATGTGCTGCAACGGCTCGATTCCCCGTGTCATTCACATTTCTGTTCCCACTCAACCTGCTGTCACACTCATCTGAGTGGGATGGATGTAAACACCTGAGCCTTTTTGCATCTCGGGGGGTTTGAGGGGACAAAAACGAAGGATTTGAAGGGACAAAAACGAAGGATTTGAAGAAATATATCTGTTATAAAGACCCACTCATTTGTTGAAATTTTTTTTTTAATTTTGCCCATGATCAAAAATGGATTCTATTTTTAAATTTCTACCTTTGCACTCTGAAATAATTGAAGTAGTAAAAGATGTGTGCAAATCATGCAGTGTGTCAATAGAAGTTGCAGCAAATCTGGCGCTGTGTATATTGACTACATCTCTCACTCTTAGTGGCAGGATGAGACAGTAACGGTCCTCAGAGCGAACGTTTCTGCTTTGCACTAAATATAACCCCTCTTAACTCTGTAACCCCCAACCCCACCTCTACCCTCCCCYTCTACATGCTTGCCTTTCACTCGTCCTTTATTCCCATGCGCTTTCAGTGATGCTATATTTAACCCATGGAAAGATGAACGGTAAAAAGGAAAAAATGGAATCACCYCACTGGAATTACTGTCTCCATCCCTCTGAATCCTGTTACACAGAGTGGGTTTGTGTGTGTTGGTCAGTCGGGGAATGCAACAGTGGTCAGCTTGTTCTCTAGGAGCGTGCTGTTTTTATGTGAGCTCTAAGAATGGCAGTTTTAATTTCTTTCACAGACATTCTCAGTCGGACATGTTAAAAAAAGAAAATCATATTTCTTATTTGGTGCTTCACAGTTTAGAGTCTGAATGTTTTAGTTCAGCTATTGCTAGAGACAGAAAATAATGTGGTTTCCTGCTAAGTCCACCTTTCAAGCCCCCTAGCGTGATTGTTGACGAGTGATATGCGTTATTTTGAGGAATGCTCATTCTTTAGTTTTCAAAGGGAGATTACCAAAGGAAAAAGGAACTTTATGTTTATTTGTTTGTTGCAGCTATGGCAGCTCATCAGCCACAGCAGAGACATGGAGTTTAATTTGCATACGTCCGAGAAGCGAGATTGTTTTGTGCAGGTCGTTAACCAAACAACCAACCAGACCTGACTTGCCTTCTGCCTTTGGACACATTCACACAAGGAGCAAAGGTGTTAATGCTGGTCAAACTGGAACTGTGTTTTAGCATCTTTTCTCAGAGTCAAATTTGTCATTTTGTTTCCTGAACTAGACAAAAATCTGTGCGTGTGAATTAACGTCATCCAGAATGTGTTTTGCATGCGTTTGTTGGGCGGCAGCTTTGTCTTTTACTCTTATGGAGGCCAGGCATTCATGGTCAGCACAACTAACCTGGCTGCCCTGCAGTGGCTCAGGAAGTTCCAACTACAAGCATAGATGAGGGATTGATGGACTGAAGTGTATAATTCARATTGTTTGAAGTGGGATTCTGTGAAAAGATTGTTGTTTTAGCTCTAGATCAAGCTATATTTGTAGAAACGGGGTCTAATTTTGAAGTTGAAAGTTCAGAGGTTCATACAAATGCTATTTTCTAAACATTTGCACTGCTTTTAATTTCATTTTACATGATTGTTTTATCTGAAATATTGTCTAATTTCTCTTGGAATGGACCCAGGCTGCACCACAGTGCTATATACCAAACAGCTTCAAAGGAACAAGCCAGAAGAATTAAATTAAATTTCTCCAAACTGCAGGTGTTCCGTGAAATATAAATTGCTCAAACCTTTTGTGTAGAGAAGACCAGACCGTGAGAATACAGACGTGTAACCAACATTTGTGTTTTTCATRAAATTTCTTTGTTACTCATTTGTTTAGCGGCTCATCGGTAAACAGAAGGGAAGAAAGAACATTTTCACAGGCAGGAGAGCTTTAAGATGAAAGTTGTGATGTGGTCAGATGTTCAGAAGGGTGCTTGTCGGAACTTGCCTCTTATCTGGTTCTATCTTTGGTTTTGAGACATGACATTGGTCATCTGTGTGTGCGTATATATTGCCTCCAGGGTCAGATTATCTACATAGCACATTTCTCAAGGCAGCGTTCACACTTCCCCTCCCTCATGTCGAACTCCACACCCTGCAGGCTTCATAAGACACAGATTATGCAATGCTCTTTGTAGTAGCTGGCAGATAATTAGAGCGTGGACTGTGGAGGATGSACCGCTAAAAGGTCATGCATTTTAAATAATCTCACCCACTCCTTCATAAAGAATTGTTCCCTGTATAACAATATAACATGAAGTGAAATAGCTGTGTGTGGTTTATAATTGAGCGTTACATAACACGGTGTTATCGGGACCTATCTTAGCTTTCTGGTGTTACTGTGGGCTTTGGGCTTGGCAGGAAACCACATTATTTCCTGTTAGTATCATCAGTGGAAATGAACAAGGGTGCTCAGATGAAGGAACGGTTTCATGAATGAACGATAAGAAAAATGAGAGYACAGCTGATCCACAGCGTTCCTGGAGATTCAGCTGGTTGGGTGTAGATACTGCTGGAGTTTGAGACTGAATGTTGATGCTGACCCATTTTATGATYCATTGCCCAGCCAAAAAAAAAATTGCCACCTGGATTTAACTAAGTGCTTTGATCTGGGGTTGTTTCAGTTGGTCAGGTTTATGTTCAGCAACTGTATGGGCTCAAAGAATGAGGTCAGCTGACTACCTATGACCAGGATATTCCATCAATTGATATTTTTTTCTTCCCTGATGGCACGGGCATATTCCAAGATGACAATGCCAGGATTCATCGGGCTGGAATTGTGAAACAGTTCAGGGAGCATGAGACACTATTTTTACCTCCGCCAAGGCTGAGGTAATGTTTTCGGTCGTGTATGTCTGTCTGTTATTCTGTRGTTCTGTCYTTCTGTCTGTGGTAGGGCTGCACCGATTAGTTGAAATAATCAATGACGTCGATTATGTAAATTTGTCGACGCAGATTTTTTTATTATCGATTCGCTGTATTACATAACCACCACGTGAATGTTCATGCAATTCCATTTTGGTACCTAAATGCATCCTTGCAACTGTATTGGCATAAGAGTGGTGAGTTTTCCATGCT
>NW_013953680.1:11952-62197 GCF_001266775.1 Austrofundulus limnaeus
CATTAGCACCTCTAGTAATATATTTACTGAGAAAAATGGTGACGTGTTCAATACTTATTTTACCCGCTGTAAACCCTGTTGTGTATGTGAGGCATTGATCAAATCTAATGTTAAACCAAGGTTGCCCAGTTCTGGCCATCTAGTGCTGGTATTCTGTGTGTTTTTRCTTGTTTTGCTACACCAACACACCTGATAGGGGCCCTCGAGGACCAGGATTGAACACCCCTTGAATGGACTTTTGCAAACACTTGTACACATGGACAATGTAGAAACAGTTGAGGAAATGATGTAACAAAGTAAATACCAGTTTGATGCAAAAGTGACATTGTGTAAAAACAAATTACGATGTAATGTTCAGATGAACCACTGGAAGTACTTGAGGTTTTAGTTGTTTTAGATGATAAATATTTTGCTGTTTTTGTCTACTTATAAAAACCTTCCCTCTAATTGTCCTCCTTCAGATTTAACTGTAACTAAACGGTCAGCTCGGTCTATAGTCATTTATAGGTTAATGCTGTAGGAGCAGATTGTCAATTTGATGTCTTTTTAGTTTATCATTTATTATTTTTGCAAGTGACAGTGGATGGTTAGGTATTTTTAACGAAGTACCCATCCTCAGTCCAAAATCAGTACACAGTCCTGTAGCCACATGTTTTAACAAAAWTCTCACATTTGGAAGTAGTTTTGATTTATAAGCTAAGCACGTCAGATTCTGGTCTGATTTTATTGTTGTCGATTCAAATTTTTATGGTGTAAAAGAGGCATTTATTATAAGTCATCTGGAACCTTTCCTGACCACCTGTACTCTGTGCGAACATGTTTGCTTTTCCCGAGGTCTCATAAAGCCGTCTTCAGAAAATGAGAGTAGTGTGAACTGACTGTGTTGTCAGCTCAGCTGCAAGTGCCATTCGGGACTGAGTCAGTGTAAAAATTTTTTTTATTTTATTTATTTTTTTACAAAACACTTAAAGTTAGTTTTTTAGCTGATTGTGTCCATGTGTTTTTGGTATCTGGACATGTTTGTAATGTTACACAAGAGTTGAGCCACTTTGTTTTTATCTCGTGTTTGGTACTGTAAGAATGTAGAGGATATCTATCATCATAAAAACATGCAAAATAGCCCCACGAAGCCTCAGTTGTGCAATAACCAAAGCCATATGGAGGAGTGTGTGGGGCAACTTGAATGTGGCTAAAATGACAGTCCTGAAATTTTAGACTGAAAGTGAGATCTTAAATGTAAACAGCAAGTAACAAATTAGCATATTTGGCTGTATTCTTTGCCACACTTTTGCAACTTTGATGTAAAAACGTGACAAATAACTTTTTTTGTATCCCGAGTGTGGCTTATTCGTTCATGGTCACAGATGGCAGCATTGGTAGACGTAATGAAGTAAACGTGAAGGATCTGACAAAGGYTCAGCAAAGAAAAGAGATGGTGCTCTGCTAAGTTGTAACTGAGAACATGTTTACTTGTGATCCTGTAAAAAGGAAACTAATTATTAATGATAAATTTATCATCAAAACATGACGAATAGCATTGTTTATGTCTCATTAATTAACAAACAAAAGGTTTCTGTTTTTCTGTCAAACATAAAGCATCATCTTTTTATTCAGCAGTAAAAACATTTTCCTCTGAGAGATCCATGAAAAATCATCAACAAGGTATTTCTTGGAATTTTCTTCAAATTCAAATTGATGAATAAGTTTTGGTCAAAGCTGAGACCTTTTCTTTCAAAGAAATCCCGCTTTTCTTTGAAGTAGAAACTCATTTCTTTACAAATTACCAGTGAAATGACTGTTCTGTCTGTTCTCACACACACACAAAGCAGATTAACTGGAAATTGTATTGTAGTGCCTCATCAACATCAGCTGTAATAACAAAGCTGGATTTTAGATGACGTCAATACATAAGGCTAGTTAAGGATGAAAAATTGGTGTCCGTTGACAAATATGTACCTTTTTTTTTTTTGTCTAAAATATTTTCAGGACTCCCAGAAGGGACTTCTATTATCAGAACCTGACTGCTCACACTTTTTGTCCACACTAAAGGAGAGATCACWCATATTTTATATTTTGCTGAACTGCAACATGATTTAGAGTTTATATAGCTGTGACTTTAAAACTTTTCAGTCTACAACACACAAAACAACGGTGGCAGAAACTTGTGACCTTCAAGTGTTGCAGGTTTATTCTACAAACATGATAACTGTGTTTCATAAACCAGGTCATATGGCATCGTATCTCTTGTAACAAATACGTTGAAAGTTCAGTACTTAATTGTTTCCTGTGAGAATTCAAACTTTTTTCATTATAGGCCACTTAACATTGGCATCATTCCAGCATAAAAAGGCTTCTAAACTCAAGTAAAGAACCTCTTTTTTTTCTTTTACACTACACCWAAATTAATTTTAAATCGGTTTTTAGGCTATTTGTTACCAGCAACACAATTTGTTCTTAGTTTTTTTGACAAATCTATTAATAATCCTGAATATATCAGGTTAGTTTGTTAAAGACATGGATTTTAGGTCTTCTTTGGATAATCATTTATTTATTTATTGATTTTTATTTTTTACATTTCTTTTTATCCTGTACTTGTCTATGTTCCTCATTTTAAGGCACATATTGCACAATATGCTGTCATGGTCAGGTATAAGGATGGATAAGGTTGATTTAAAGCTACAATTATATCAAAATATCCCAGACTACAGTTTGTGTTGGTGTCAGGAGCTTTCTTTTTAAAGATTTAAACCTAACATTGCATATATATATTTTTTATTCTACCTTCAGTCCAAGCAGAAGGATGGGCGCGATCAGAGCGAGGCGTCGGCCCCCATCTCTCCTGGGGGAGAGGAGGAGCCGTTCTGCTGGCCGGGGCCGAAGACGCTCCAGCTGCGACGGACCTCCCAGGGCTTTGGCTTCACGCTGCGCCACTTCATCGTCTACCCACCTGAGTCTGCCGTTCACAACTCGATAAAGGTAACAGAAAATGACCTTTTGTTTCTCCAARCACACTGGTGACATATGAAAGTTTGAACCTGTGTGACTTTCTTAGTAAAGTCTGAGCTTTCTTTTGGGGTTGTGGAGTCTTTTGGTTTTGGTGTCAGGAACTACTCAACTGTTTGTGATGGAAAACTGAATATTAGCTTTTAGTTGTTGCATAAATAGAAAAAAAAAACATCAGATTTGACTGACATAATGGAAGCCAGTATTTTAAAAATAAAATTGAGAAAGAATATCTTATTCTGAATTTGGAGTTAACTACAGCTTTCAGGTGACTATGACATTTCAACTTTACAAACAAAATGAAAAACTGTCTGATTTTCCAGAAGCTATATTTTTTTCCATCTCTTTGCAGCCCCTCTGTTTCCATTGAGCAACAGTTGTGAGGTGAGAGGGAGCCTTTTTGTTCCCTCCTCAACTCTGCAAGATAATGTTGCAAGACATATTTYTATGTGAAATGCTATACAATTAAAGGTTTGAATTGAATCCATAAATGTGATGCAGGTGTGAAAAACGCTATGAATGGGGTTGTAAGATTGCATTTTTGACTTTCATCATAATTTCGAGCCCTGYCAGCTCTTTTTAGGATGAAAGCTTCATTCTGCTTTTTGCTTGTTATCCTGACTGAGCAGCACTTCTGGCTCTGAATGGGCACAGACTAAGTCTGGGTGCATAACAACTGCACTCCCTGAAGAGAAGGGGAAAAAAATGCTGGTGTTTTGATCCAGCTTTCTGAAAGCTTATCAAAGCCTGCTCAGATTAGTTTTTGTAAGTGATAATTCCAGATAAGTCAGGTTTACGTTTATCTGAAGTGTATTTGGTTAACCTCGTGTGTTTGCACAGAAAGATTTCCTACAAAGTTAGCGTAGTACGTTCCGTTTGTAGCTTTTGGCTTCGGCTCTGCATGTTGAAAGGGAAACTGTGGCACGACAGGGTTTTCAGACATTTGTGTAATCAGAGAGATAGACGTTTTCTCCCGGAGGTCTTCTTGGGTATCACAGGGTTGTTTTGGGAACCTTTCGGCCCACTTAGTTTCTGTTGATATTGCTCAATTCTGTTTATGTCAACTGTCATTAAAATAAGTTTGCATCTATTAATGCAGTAAACATATTTCTCTTATTGGCAGCCAAACATTTAGCAACTTTGTGGCTTTTTGATGAGTATTTAGCCTCTGTAGCAGAGACTCAAAGACTAAGTTTGAGCTTGATCAACCCCAGTTTATACCTGCACCTTTTTATTTTCCTTTCAGCTCAACTGACAATTGGAGGCTTGTTTAGAAAGAAAATTGCTCTGCACACTTGTCACTTCTTGTTGTAATTACTCCTCAAAGTTTTCAATCATGAGCTTTTGATTAATCAGTATTTTAGGATTTGGGGTTTAGCTCTTAGAGGTTCAGACTTAAAGAAATCTTTGGAGGAGCAGCAAGTCTTAAAGCGTACATGGAGAACACATTCATCACTGAGCTGTGTGTGTAGTTGGGGTGGATTAAAGTCTTTGTATCTAAGAGGGAAATGAAAGATTTAAAAGTTTAAAAAGGTAGAAAAAAAAAACTACCCAAACATGCCTGTAATATGGCATTTTTTCCGTAACTTGCGTGTTTGGTTTGTTAATTGCGAGGCAAGTTTCATTAAAATGTTTTGTAATTTTAGAAAAAGACATATTTATTAGCTGCCTTTTATAATTAGGTGGTAAAATAATTAGTCTAAATTACTGACAGACTCATTTCTTTGGTTCATTGTATTGCATTGCATTATACCTTAAGGGGATAAATCAATACCATATGAAATACATTGTATAATGATTTAGCACACATGGTTGGAATAAATCAGAAGTCACTGTTTAATATTGGTAGAAAACAGGCAAACTTTTATTAAAACTAGTTTTACAGTATATTTGATAGGAGCTATGTTATTTTTTGTCATGCAAGTGTTTTTGTATTCTAAAGCTACCTGATGAAAATAACTCAAACATGAAGTATGATAACAGCTGCTGCTCAAATCCATATGTTCATGTTTTTTATGAGGCAACTGTCACTGTCAGTTTGATAAGCTATAATCATAAGGTTTTAAATTTAATTTTAAGAGGCTTAAAACATAATTATTTTGTAATGGTGATTATGATTATTTTTCTTGGAAATAAATTTGTTTTTTATTTTCATTAGCACTTAAGTTGCCATTTTAAAACTGTTTTGGGAAATATATCAGATGAAAAAATGATCTTGACATATTTTGTGACAGGAAATCTCATTTTCTCTTTTCTTTTCTTTTAGGATGATGAAAATGGCAGCAGAGGTGAGTCTGGAAACACTGATGTTTGTTTGCTGCATGTGTTTTAGGTGTTGGAACCRTCTGTGTTGCAATGAGAAGAAACACAAACTATTTACTCTAAGCTCTCTTTTGTTGCTCCAATGAATGAACGTGGGAGCAGYAGTTCCCCTTTGTCTCAGTTTGAACGCTGGGAATCCAAATTGAGTTTAATTATCTCAGTTTTCACCCTGTAATAGTTTAAACCTCTATAAAAACAACATGAAGTTGTCTTGTATGCATGCCGTCAGGTTGAGAGGTGGCACTGTGGTGCATTTTTGCAGTTTGGACCCTTTGATCCTTAGCCTGGCAGCCCTTGCGGCCTGTCCTGTTTGCTTGGCAGGGCCACAGCATTCCTCGGAGCATCCGACTTGTCATTCCAGGCCGTCGGTATGCAGCTCACGTCTGCAGCCCAGCGTGACTGCAGCAGGACTGCTCTGATGCTCCTCATCAAAGGCCTCCAAACAGCCCCTGCATCACATCTTTTGTCTGCATGTACATCACATGTGCACAAGAAGCGCTGATACATGTGCTTCCATAACCGTGCGCAGACAGAGCTTTAACTGTGTGGTCCTGCAGGGAAAAAAAAATTACTCGCATTTTTCTCAAGTTGTCTCACTTTTTTGTGTTTAATGTGCCTGAGTTTATGTAGGTTTCTGATGTTCTGTTTCCAAGTAAAATGAAAGGCCAGTTATTTCTTAGAAATAATTGTGCTGAAAGGAAAAGAAAGAAAGAAAGAAAGAAAAGGGGGAAAAAACATCATTAATTTTTTGTTTGTCTTGTAATGATCCCAACACCCCACCAGGGGGGCTGTTGCGGTGATTATTACGTCAAAAGGAGGCAGTGAAAGTGAAAAAYCCAAATTGAAAGGAGGGTGAGAGGAGGCTTTGTGATAAATCTGACTCCTAAATATTCTCAACGGGAAATTGAGAGATTCCTGTAAGAGTCCCTCATCATCCCTGTTGGCCTGTGGTCACATTCCTCTTTTTTTATCCCCTCCTTTCCGTTTTAACTCCTCCTTGTCCTCCCTTTTCATTCAGCACAGCCCAAAACCCATTAAACAATGCACAGATGGGACTCTGCTGTGAAAGAGAAAAGCCTTCAGGGAATCGGTGCGTGYACATTCTTACTTGGTGGTTTGACGCAGCTTATAAAGGTGTTTTTTTTTTCTTTGACTCCTTCTGAAAGCAGTGATGTAAAACTCATGTGTGACTGAGTTATTGTTCATTTAAACCTGCATGACATCTGCATCAGAACATTTACTCCTATTCTCTGATGATGGAGAACCACGATTCTCGCCTTCAGAGGACCCCCCAACCATCCTCCTGCTGCTACAGGAAGTGTCTTGGCTCATTTCCAGACTCTCCTAAATTCTTCCCGCCTCTCAGTGGGCTCTGAGATTCAGCCGTGGTGATGATGCTGACAAGTAGCTTAGCAGGATGTCAGAAACCGATATCAGGAATGTCAGGAATTTCCCAACGGGGCCACAGTGGAGGTCGAATTAATCAAATAGAAACGTATTGTTGAAATAAGAGCCAACATATCCAGTGTATGCTAAAGAGGCAAAATCAAAGTTTATTTTTAAAAGTATCGAAGGAGTAAAACACTAACTTTTTTTATAAGTTGAGTTTTATAAACTTGGGTATGAAGCTGTATGTGATGAACATTAATGGATGTTGAAATTAAAATTATTTTAATGTTGTAAATCATGCATTATTAGTAAAAGGCTAAATTAAAGTGTGTGCAAGGTTTTGACCAAAACAAAGGTTAATCGAGAAATAAATTTCCAAAATGTTTCTGGTAGGGCTGGGCAATAAATTAGTTACAATAWACATTGCAATTGACAGGTGATCAATATAAATAGAAAATACGTCCAATAGAAGGTTGATAATTTCACTGAGATCTG
Organism: Austrofundulus limnaeus; assembly: GCF_001266775.1. NCBI lineage: Eukaryota > Metazoa > Chordata > Actinopteri > Cyprinodontiformes > Rivulidae > Austrofundulus > Austrofundulus limnaeus. The sequence continues at coordinate 19,162 of NW_013953680.1, forward strand.
ACCCAAGTGATGATGGAATCAGGGGAGAAAAATGGTGTATAAAAAACAGACAAACAAAAACTGGATTGTTGTTCTGGTTATTAAGCCACAAAGTAATAATAAAATCCTCTCTTTGAAAAGCAAATGTAAAAATCWGTTTTTCTCACCAAAAATGACTGTTTGCATTTCAATGAGGGATATGAAACAGCTAGCCTGTTAAAAAAAAAAACAGCCCCTTGTTCTTTGCTTTGCTTCATACAGAGGGTCTGGACTCTCATCTATTGAAAAACAATAGTTTGCTGTTGAAGTTTAAAACCATTGGATCTTATTTTACCCAGTCACTAATGTTTGGCCGTGACGTATGTAGTGCGCCAGCTTGACCATGATGGAAGCTAAGCTAAGAAGCTAACCGGAAATTGCGTGCGCTGTAAACAACCATCCCCTACTTGAAAGTATGGAGCCAAATGAGACAGCTGTAAATGAGAGCTACAGGCTTTGTGAGACAATTTTAATTTGGAAGCCTTGTCAACACGGACTGGTTTCATTCACTTCCCCTGCTGCCATTGCTAAACTACTAGCAGTCTAAAACAGCGCTGAAAATCGACATTGTCTTTCAAAACTCCTCCTTCTGTTTGCTGATTGATTGACCCGGTTGAAATTGTAAATACCGGAGATATCCAAGTCATTGGGACCGAGCAGAGAAGGGAGATTGGAAATGAGCGGAATTTCGTAGGAAGGCAATGGCCAACCTAAAAAAAAAACTGAGAAAATGACAGTTTTGCAAAGTTTGACTTATTATGGACTAGGGATGTCCCAATCCAGATTTTTTGGCTCCCGATTCAATCCGATTTTTAAAATTAGACTTTCCGATCCGATAGCTTTATTTCTTTATTTCTTTCCAAGTGACAAGGTTGGTAGTATTAAAGCGAGCCTTGCTGTTCCCACCACGAGAAACATCCAGTTTGCAGTTTCAGCATCATTGTTTTCCATTGAAAAGTGTTCCCACACTGTGGACATGGTTTCATACTTGTGTGCATCTTGACTTCTTAAGGGCAGTTGTAAAACATGATGATACTGAAAACTGTCGCGAAAACTGGATCGGCCYGATCGCATGACTAAATCCCATTCTACCCGATTTTCAAAAAATRGCCTTATCTGCCACTGATACTGATAGTGAGTATCTGATCGGGACATCCCTATTATTGACCAGACTCAAGTTTTCAATGAGTTCTATGAGTTGTTAAATAACAAAATAGGTTGTTTAAGTTATAAGTACCATTTGCTTTGTTTTACTTTATAAGAGGACCAACAGTTAGAGCTACAAGAAGATGACGTGTGTCATGACTCCAAGCATTTTGGTTTTAGTCTTCCTGGTTTGTACTAATTATTATCATTGCTTTGAAACAAGCATTTGCACTGCTGGCCTGTAATGATAGCAAATAGCGTAAGCTCCAGAACACTCGTAACATAGTTGAAGAACCACGTGAAGCCTCACACACAACATCTCTCACAAATCCAGACAGATAATGCGAGCCATGTGCTGCTCGAGTCTGTGGAGTTCATCGCAGCCTCCCCGACGTGCTGCAGAGCCGTTTATTTGCTTGACTCTCGGCCTCTGTGTGTGACGAGGCTGTTGGTGTTTGGAGAGGAGGGGGTCGGGGTCGTGTGACCGCATGTTGACTAGCTGGGTGTTGCCTGCTGGATTCGCTTCAAACCTCCAGAAAACGCACACACTCGCAAACTCGCACACTTTGATGAAGATGCAGACAAATATTTATGTGCAGCATGTCGATACAAATTAAACGCTTAAAAACAAACTTTTTTTATAGTTTTTGTCTCAATTTTGGACGAGTTTATTTGCTTTCACAGCAGTTGTATACATACCAAGCGACTGTTATCCCAAATCTTCCTCTTTATCTCACTTCCTCTTGTCTCCCCTCCCTGATCTGTTGGTCTGTCTCAGTCCTTTTGTGTATTTTATCAGGTTGTTGAAGGGCAAAATCCAAATCAGACATTTTGTGCGATGCTTGTGGAACTACATAATAAATTCTCCATCTGTTCAAATATTTGTTTTCCTTTCAACATGAGCCTCTTCTCTGTGGATACCAACTTTATTTCCTCTCTCTGCTTTTTTTATGTTTTTTGGTCAGATTTCAGTGCGTTCCCATAAAACCTGCAGAGGGAATGTGATGCAGCACAAGCAAACAAAATTCCTGTTTTCTCCAGTGAGCCTTTTAAAACCACACCTTCTTTAATAATGTTCTGTCCAAAGATTTTTTTTCCTATTATCTCAGTCTCACTGTTTTACTCTCTTTTTTCTTGCTGACTTAATGTTCTAAGTGACTTCTTACAGTTTCAAGTTTCCTCATTAAGCTTGGCTTTTGGCTTCACAACTCATTTATTTTTTGAGCATATTTCCATTTCTTTTTTGGGGATTATGTAGAGTAGGGCTGCATGATATCAAGAAAATCTTTGTTGTGCGATTACATTGCTTAATATGGTGATGACGGTATGACTTGCGATAAAAAAATAAATTAATATAGTGTTGATGTTTTTCTGCTCTGGGTTCAGAGCAAAAAACAACTAATACATAATTTCCATTACAACATGATGGATCGACTATGATTTTGTATTGTTTCCCTGGTCCATTTTGTTTATCAGACTGATGGTGATAAACCACATAAATGCAAACATTGGAACCAATCATTTATTGCAATTTATGCATTTTTTGTGATATGTGTATTGGCTGTTATCTCGATAACGATAAATTTGCGATATATTGTGCAGCCCTAATGTAGAGTTTTCATTGGTTTTTACACAAAAATCCATGTGTCCTCGTGATTATTTATAAAATTTTAACAACTTGTTTATACAGAATACATGAATGAGGATCAGCACCCTCAAATCTGAGGCCGTGGTTTTCACTTGGAAAAGGGTGCTCTCTGAGTTGGGGGTGAGGTGCTGCTTCAGGTCAAGGAGTGTTGTTCACAAGTGAGGGAAATATTTTCACACCTTAGCTTGTTGTCTTAGATTTAAGCATGATATGCTAATCCTGTGTTTCAGTAAGAACAGCAATAATTTTGCTCTGAATCACATCATTAAAGTAGACATATCTTGTTTTTAAATCCTTTTTCACATTTAAATCATTCCGTTAGTGTCTTTATAAAGTGGAACTACAATGCTTTGGTCTGAATTCTTTCTTATTCTAACTTCACCAGCCCCTCTTTTACCCCTTTTCAGAGGTGTGTGCCTCAAAGCAGCTGGTTTTGTTACTGTTGCTTCGTGATGTTTCAAGCCCCGCCCCCTCCGGCTTCCAGACCGGTCCACTCCAGTTTGAGAGAGAGTGGGGCGGGTTCTAGCTTGCAGAAATGTTTGATTTACAAATTAATTAAAAGATGTCAGCAACAGAAGACTTGTTCATCCAGCCTTACATGTTGGAGCCTGAGTCTGACCCAGAACTTGAGGAATTATAAGAATTATAAGCCCTGACTAATAATCATGCGTGTTATTCTGGTCTAGTATCCATCCCCTCCACTTATAAGGGTGAGAGATAAATTGAACTCCTTTTGTTTTTGTTTTAAATATTGAATTTATTGAAAGTATACTTTGTACAGTTAATGTTATTTTTGCTTTCTTTTGATTTTTACTTTCTCTTTCTAATGAATGTACAGCACCTTGTGAAATGCTTTTCTGTGAAAGGCGCTATATAAATAAACTTTTACTTACTTACTTACTTACTTACTTACTACTTACTTACTTACTTACTTACTTACTTACTTACTTACTTACTACTTACTTACTTACTTACTTACTTACTTACTTACTTACTTACTTACTTACTTACTTACTTACTTACTTACTTACTTACTTACNTACTTACTTACTTACTTACTTACTTACTTACTTACTTACTTACTTACTTACTTACTTACTTACTTACTTACTTACTTACTTAATTAATTAATTAATTAATTAATTAATTAATTAATTAAGACGAGGTAATTGTAGTTGGTAAGTCCAGACCTTATTTGGTAATTCTGTCACAGATAATTTGACATAATTGACTCAGAACACATCATAGAAAATAGAGAAAACTGAATGAGCTGAAAAATGTGACCCAAACCAAATAAAAAGATATCTTTGCAGCACCAGGAGAGAGAAATTTGAACTTTTCTGCCTCCTAGAGACTCTCAAAATGGGTTTAACACAGGGGCGGAGCCAGGTGGTGGCCAGGGGTGGCCATGGCCACCATAAACAAATCTTTGGCCACCCCTTTGGTCACCTTAATGTACACACCCCTTACACAATGAAACAACCTTTAGGGGTGTAATAATCCTCCTGAACAGTTGATGGCAGTGTTTAACAGTTTGAAACATCACCAAGTTCTATCACTGAAGAAGAGTAATGTCAAGGAAGTGATTATTTTCTTTATATGTAGAACATATGTCTATGTAATCTGACTTATAGTGTCAACTTTTGGACTTATGGTGACAAATGTTTTTGTTTTGTTTTTGTTTTTTGGGTTTTTTTGTCACCATAACACAGTGTCATTTTATGCAATGAAGGCTGCGCGATGCTCTGTGTTTGGTTATGAGTAGGCCTATCACTAAATCAGAAAAAGTGAAACACCCCTCTAAATTCACTAAATTTAATGGGTAAATTTTATAGTGTCAGTTTTAAACATGCAGTTGAGGGTCATCGTTATTTGGCACAATATGTTACAATTAAAAATAAATCAATAAACAATATAAAAGTAAAAAGCACCCCTAAAGTCATTGGATATGATAAATTATGTCACATTAATTAACCTTATCTCAGCTGTATCAGTGAGTTTAAAAACAGGATGATGGAACTAGTTTAATGAAGAATCTGTCTCTGAAATAATTACATCAAGTGTTAATTTAAGTAGGTAAAAGTATGTTTAACAACCTGGTAAAATACACCAGAATGCAGGACATGACATCTATTTTGTCCAAAATTTTCTGGGGGAGGACCCCCAGACCCCCCAACAACTTCAATTATTATCCAGAACAATTGGTTCTTGTAGTCGAACAGGGCAAAGCAAGTTTTTCATCCCACCCTGACAACTTTTACTTGTTTATTTCATCAGGTTGCGTATTCGGCCAACTTACAAACATTTCCCACTGAGTCATTCTTAATCGTCTACGTGTACTGTAAAAAAAAAAAAAAAACAACTATAGCTGTTCGATTTTAAACATTTTCAGATGAGTTTGAGCCTTACTCTGAAATGTTTCTTAGAAACTGTGCATCAGTGAATTTTCTTGAACTGGTGTGGAGCTCATCTGTAGACAATAAGACAGAGGAGGTTCAGTCTACGTCATTCCTGGCTACATAAACTGATTTGTGGAAACCGATCAGTTTGGATGAGAACAGTGTGTTGCTAATTATCACTCTGTCAGGTGATATAGGCTAATATATTGACAACTTGTAAATTGAAGACCAGAACAGAACTTTAGCATAATCCTTCTTAGCTTTGGTGCATGGTTTGGCTCATTTAACAGACGGAAAGCAACACAACGAATGTGTGTATATTATTGTAATGTTGTACTTATTTTCTTTGCTTTGGGATGTTTTGGTGTTTGTAGTTCTTCACTTACGTAAAAGAAGCGATGGAAAGAACACCACCTTCTTGTGCTGGTGGAAAACCACCATGTTTGCATTGTTTTGATGAGGCTACATGGACAGATGTTCTGTAATATTATGTTCTGGTTTGTGTTTTTGCATCAGTGTGTTGCTCCCACCCTTGGAATGTTGAAAAACTTAGCATTGAGTCATTTTTAAAATGATCCAAGTCCTGCAGGAATTCAGCCGGAATGGAAGCTTTTGCATTTTTGTGGTTCGTGCAGCTCTTGTGTGAAACGTTTTCACACGTACCGAGTCAAAATAGTTGAGTAAAGGCTGTTCTGTAACAGGAAGCACCAAGGTTATGTTTCAAGTAGTATTTTTAAATATGTCTTTTGCTTTATAGTTCATGTTTTTAATATCTCAATCTGCTCAAGTTTGCTTTGGTAACATGGATGGAGTTAGAGACTCAATAAATTATGATAATCCTTTTTTTTTTATTTTATTTTATTTTTTTTTGATGGCCTCCCTTCTCCCCTTATAGCCATCCCCTCCACACCATTATGTTTTTTTTTTTTTTATTTTGTGAAGAGAAAATAGAGAGAGAGAAAAACAGAGAGAGAAGTAATTAGAAAGATAGAAAGACTGAAATAGCGATTAGGATTATATTAAATATACACCAACAAAACACAGGACCACACAACCAACATCTGTCCGCTCACCTGAAAAATAAATGGATAAATACATTGAAGGCATATAAAAAAAAAATACACATACCCATACATATATAAAGATATACATACATACATGCCTACATTCATAAATATTGTCTGTATATACACATAGACATATATACACACTCAGTGACCAGTCAGAACCCCCCGGATCAGAGCACCTGTTTGTGAGCAGTTGTGAACATGCGTGTACATACAAGATTTCTCCAATGGAACACTCAATAGTGACTGTGGAGGACCGAGACCCAACCCCCAAGTCACGAGGCAGACATAGGGAAGACCAGAGTCCAAGGGCCTGAGAGGAATCCCGAGCGCAGAGCCCCAAGGGACACCCGCACGGGAAGATCCGCCCACCCACCCCCCAGATCAGACCATAGGAGAGAACTGGGAGAGTCCCCCCAGCGACCACACGCACAGCCCCHGGGGCCAGCAGCGACAAACTCATGGGCCCCACCGGCACCCACCATACCAAAGCAGACCAGGAAAGGGCGCAGAGGCCCGGGCCCCGAGGGCGCACCCCCCCCAGGCCAAAGCCCGACAGGCCCAGAGACCCCGAACCCCAACAGGCAGTCACCAGGCCAGGCCGGCACACACCCCAGCGCCCAGCCCCAGACCCCGGGAACCTCCAGCACGCCGGCGGCCAGCCGCACACCCCACCGGGGGGCCGAGCAGCAGTGGGCCTCCAGATAAACCAGCAGTAGGGGCAGCCCAGACCGCAGCCTGACAAATACCCAAACATACACAATCGCACCATCCCACCCTCATCCTCACCCCCACTCAGTCAAAGACATACAAGGACGCCACATTCCACTCATACCCCCGATACACACTCTATACCCCCCAGGTCCAGGACATGTACCCACCCCCTAATGGAGGCCGCACACACCCGAACCCAGGAGGTAGACCCAATCATTCTGAGGTGGAGAGGAGCAGATAGCCAAGGCCCGGCCCGGGCCGCACCAGGACGCCCGGCCAGCCCCCCGCCGCAGAGAAGCCACACCCATGACAACCCCACCACACTGCCAGCGACCAAGTGCACCCCCCCAGCCGCCCACCCCCCGGAACCCAGCAGCCACCCCGGCCAGCGGGCCACCCACTGGAACCAAGAGCCACACCTCAGGAGACCAAGCAGCACCAGGGAGGACGGAGAGCCAGCCCCGCCCCCGGCGACCATCCAAGCCCCAAGCCCACCCACAGCCCAGGACCGCACCCGGCGGTCTGCCCTTCTTCAGGACCCCCTCCCCAAATGGCAGTCAGGGAACGGGATGGGAATAAAGACCCTGACACCCACACCCCCACCCTCAGATGTACTGATATTTGAAATTTGAATTTATGATAATCCTAATGTATACATGTTGGTGGATGGGGTCTAGAAGGTGGCATTGTTGGTTATGGTGAGTGGGGATGGATGAACCCATATAAGCGGGGGTCTTGTAAGTGGGCATACTGCTCTCCCCAAAAAGACACTGAGCATTATTCAAACCTTTGCTTTGGTAGAGCTGTAGTCTCTCAGCTGAATCCTCCCAGAGACCTTTTTGCATAGTCTTCCCATGCATGCATGAGTTTTCTCCGTGTACTCCGGCATCCTCCCTCAGAGCAAAAACATGCATGTTCGGCTAATTTGTAACTCTAAAATAGTTCCTGTGGGAGTGTGAATGGTTGTTTGTCTCTATGTGGCCCTGTGATGGACTTGTGACCTGGACTTGGGAAGCAACAAGAGCCACCAGTCATGTCTTCTATGGTTATTACTCAATTTCTCACATGATCATTCAGCATTTTAATACAATAAGTTCATATTTTAGACTATAAATGTCCTGCTTGGTAAACAAAAATCATATTACCAATATATAAAAGATTTTAATCAAACAGTGCAGGTGATAATTGTGGGTTTAACACTCAGGCCCTCGCATGTGGAACTGTTGGTTCAGATCCACCGACAACACTGTAAATCTGGTTTCAAAAGACTCAAATTAAATGTAGACAGTTTACTATTCACTTATGAATCTTTACCTGTTAATACATAGAAAGAAAAAATAAGTCTGATCTGTTGTTAACAGAGATTGTTAATGTTGGGTGTTAAAAAGTAAACACGTATAGGATGTGTTGATGTCAGCTGTAGAACACTGACAGTTATTTTCATTGATCTGAGAGAAGCTTTTAAGACTTTTTGACATATTCAAGTGTGTGTTTTGCTTCTACGGTAAAAAAAAGCTGTGTCAGTTTACAAAGTTCAGTGATTAGTGGAATTAGACCTGTCCATCTGAGGCCAGTACCAGCATGTTCCCTCACTGCCTGATGTCGGAGTGACACACTTTCTCAGAATGTAGGTTTATGGAGGGCTTCAAATGTCAGGAGGGTTTATGTTTTGATAGTAGAACTTTATTTGGACTGGTTATGTGCAAAGTTTTCTATAAAAAACACAATTACTACTATCTCAATTTTTTTTGTCTTCAGTCTAGCTGCTTTGGACAAATTGACAAACTATAATGTGCTTTTGAAGGAGGGTAAATGCATAGATGTATGGAAAGTCTCTGTGTGCTTTGACCTTTCTACACTGTGGGGGGATTTCCTTCTTCTAGATTTCCATGTTTCCCATCTTCAAACCTCTCTGCTGGAGTGGACCTGTCTTAGATAGTCATCTAAATACTGCCACTTTCCTCTGGGTTTGAAGTGCTCAACGCATCTGTGAAGGTTTTTGTAAGTTCTTACATCTGGAGAGGCTTGGGATGGCTTGTAAAACGTTAACAGTGGCACAAATGGTAAAGAACAGCAAGCTGGGGAGGGAGATTTTACACCGTGTTTAATGTAGAGAGCGGGCAGCAGGCCCAGTCCTCGGTAGAATAACATTATCTAACCCAAAACAACAGGGGAGCAGATTGCCGGCCCACACAACCAGACCCAGCTGTGCAGCCAGAGATGACAGCCAAAACCAGAGCCTGTGGAGCCCAGAGAGCAACTCTGACACTCAGGCACGCCTGCAAACCCCTGACTGCTGACTAACACAGATGCATTAAAGAGGAGGTGAAAAAACCTGTTTTGTTTACTTAATAGCAGCCACACAAATAGATGGTGAAAATAGGATAAATGAAATGTATTTAAGTAATCAAGCTGAAGCTCATTTCCATCTTTTATTGAGTCAAATAAGGAACTTTAGCTGAACAATAGCACAGATAAAACAGATTGTGTGTGCATAATTTATGGCTTTTATTAAGAGAGTAAGCAACAAAAATAGTTTTTGGTTTTCTGGTGTGAAGAGCCTTCAGCTAACTCAGACAGATAATATTGTATCTGACTACAAAAAAACTGCTTTCAAACACCAAGAATGGGTTTGCTTGTWTAAAGGCTCCGAGGATCTCAGCTGTGTGGTCTGTAGGGACATCTAGTGGAGAAGTTCAAGATGGATTAAATTACAAGGTTCTCATGTGATTCTTTACTAAAGAGTCCTAGTTAATGAATTATTTAGCATTTCTGCCATTAGATCCTTCTCAGCACTACACACTGAAACTCTATAATGGCTGGTGTTTGAAATGAAGTGGTCTCAGCTGATCAACATCAGTCCAGATTTATGTCAGAGTGAAAGAGAAAAGAAGTGCTTGATTACAGCAGGGTTTAACTGTAGGAATGTAAATGTTGTCAGAGAGGAAAGGGACTGCTTTTTCTGTGATTATTGTGTTAGACACGGTTTTAACTTAGACAGTAATATTCACATGATCCTTTACCCTGCTGTAAAATTTCTTATTTGTGAATTGTGAGTTTTGTTTTATCTTATAATCAACTCATATTACTTTTGTTTATCCAAATTAGTTATCAGGAATATCCTTTTTTTTTTTTTAGCTCTGAGCAAAACAAACAAAAACTTACAATAACGTAAAAACGAACGAGTGTCCCTTGAAGAACTACGTATTGCCCACCCTTCTTCATGTTGGTGTTTTACACTAACACTACSTTATGATGAAAAATAATGTTCACAAGTTCTGCTTACACATTTTTAATTTAACACAAAAAAACAAACAAAAAAAACTATATATGTTTTCAACTWTGTTGGACCAATCTTCATGACAGTACTAGGAAATGTCAATGAAATGTTGATGTCTGTAAAGGTAACTAATTTCATATTGTGTCAGTGGGATTTGTTTATTTTTACTTGACTTTGTATATGATCACTTTATTATTAAAGCCATTCACTTTGTTCTGAAGAATGAGTGACTTTAGTTATCCTTTCAGACCAGTTCTGTTTCCAGCAGACATCTTCTTATGCTCAATAAAAACTGCAAAGTCTTAAAAGCCAGAGCATCAGCTGGTTTGTCCTTTATTATAGCTGAAGATTAGTCTCACTGATTGGACTATGATTCTGTGTTTTGGAGCAGCTTAAGTCAGTCTGTTTTTCATTAATCTATGCAGCAATTTATGCTTCACTAAGTCAGCTCGGAGCRTTAAAAATGTTCAAAGCTTTAGATTTTCCACATTTAATCCCATTCAACCAGTTGCAGGCATGAAAACTTCCAGAATCTAATCTGTGCCGCAGAGGGTTGGAGTTCAATGAGACTGGCACAAAGTTGTTGGGACCTGGTTGCTCTCAGAGGGGAGGGGTGTGTTTGTGTACATCCACACAGACGGCGTGTGTGATGGCTGCGTCACTGCAGGCTCTCATGTCGCTCTGTGAGTTGTCAAACAGTCACGCTGCAGCTTGTTGCAGTTTTGTCACGTGGTTTTCAGAAAAGAGAAGGCTGCTCCTAACATGTTATGAAATTAGTCTTTTATGACCTGTGTTGAATCCAGCTGCACTTTCGTCAACTTTTGTTGTCTATAAATGCTGAATAAGTTAATCTGATCTTAACTTGGCAGACAGGGTCATAATTTTTACTTTTGATGAGCAAACCTGTTTTTTCAAATCCTTTTTATTTATTTATTTATTTATTTAGTGATCTGGACATTAGTGACAATGATTGTATTTAAAAGGTTGACTAAATCAAAATGTGTACCATAAACTATATTTCTATAAATATAAATAAAATTGAGAGATCCTTTTAATTCATGGATAGTAATAAGTGTCTCCATTCATTTTGTAATGACAATCATGAMGATTATTTTTGATTGAATTTATTTATTTGAGAAAAAGGGGCAGAAATCATAAGATTTTTTTTCTTATTCTGCTACCTTTCTTTAGGTTTATGATCTGTATTTTTATTGAATATGGAATTTATGTTGTTTTGTTTTAAATGAATAAACTTTATAGAAATAAAAAAGCCCCAACAAGAGCAGTTCCTGGAGAAACGATGAAAGGGCTTGTCATGTGGTTTCCATTTTAAATTTAGGAWTCGACTTTACTATTTATTGAAGATCACTGTCATCAACCACCATACCATGTAATTTGTATTTTTCATTTTAATTGTGTTGTTTTGTTGATTGCATTTTTTTTTTGTTTGTAATGTGTTTTATTTTCTGTGTGGGGCCCCAGGAAGAATAGTCTTTGCTAAGGCAGAGACCAATGGGGTAACAAACAAAAACTAAACCCATTTTCAGTTCAGTATGTCTAAAAATGGCAACGTTTTGGTCAATTTTACATTTTAACTATGGTGGCCATCTTGGATTTTTGATTTAGATTCAAAATGCGATGGGCTTGTTCTCAGTTATCACCACACCAGATTTAAGTCCAGTATATCCTAAAATGGCCAAGTTATTGCTGTTTCAGATTAGCTCTGGGAGCCCTGCTATGTTATATATAATTCTATTTAATTTCCCTTTTTGGGATTGATAAAGTGTTTTTGAATTGATTTGAATACCTAAACTAAAATTGCTTAAACTACCTTTGTTGTTGCTGTTCTTTTATTTTGATTTCATGTTGATTATCCTAAAATCAAAAACACGACATCTGATTAGCATAACTTTCTGTTCCAGTCAAGTTGTTCAACTCTTTGTATAAAATGAGTAACCAGTGTCGTTTATATTTATGAAAGTGTCAAACCTAAAGTAAAAGGGCAGAAGAGCTACATCCCTACTCTGCAGTCTGGCCTACATGTGGCTCCTCCTGTGCTGTTTTTGCTCTCTGTGACCAATCGTCACTGTTCTTGTCTTCCTTTCTTGTCTTCCTACCATTGCTAGGGAGACAGAGAAACCGTCTGGAGCCAATGGACACGATTTTTGTGAAGCAAGTGAAGGAGGGAGGCCCCGCTCATGGAGCTGGACTCTGTACAGGTACACAAACGCACAAACTCAGAGCCGGTAACGCCCACACGCAGTCTCAGTGGTGGGGTAGATGAGCTACAGTATATGTGGGAACTGGCCGATCTTCTGATCAGCCCTGTGCCACATCTGACCACAGAGATCAGTTCCCGTCTTTACTGTGGGTAATTCCACTTCTGTGCAAACCGCCAGCAAAACAAACAAAAAGTCAAAAACTACAGATGGCTTTAATGTTGGAGGGTGAACATACTGTTACTCCTGTCTTTCAAAAGGCCTGTTTTCTTWTTTTTTTATCTTAATACATGAATCATTTCTAATAATAGACAGCAGGGATATAAATAGATTAAAAAAAACTCCCATCTGGTGAAACAGTAGATTATCACCTTAGTTTTCCTGAAAWGACRGTGATGATTGAAGCTTTGTCCTGGCAGGTTTGTGCTCTGTGTTACAGGAAATCTTACAGTAAGTGGTCTGGATAAGCCCTCAGAGCTGTTTCCTTTTATCTGCCCACTCCTTTGTATTCTCCTGGGAGAGGGGAGCGCAGTTCTCTCTCACAGTTATTCCGTTTATCTCCTAAACACACTTGGTCATCTCTTATTGTAACACGGCCATCTTCAGAAAACCTGCATAAGCTGTCAAATAAACATGTAGGAATCTTTTTTGAGTTGAAACAAAATAGTGTATGTTCATAGTGGAAGGAGTTACTTGAGAGTGTTTTTTTAACTGTAATTTCTTCCTTTACATCTGTTCAGGGGATCGGATTGTGAAAGTGAACGGAGAGAGCATCATCGGGAAGACTTACTCACAAGTCATAGCCTTGATCCAGAACAGGTAGGACGTCTTATTTAGTGGAAAATATTCAACTTGTGAAAGAGTCTGGCTGACTTCGTAGACCAAATCTGGTTTTGCTTGTTCTCGGAGCAAAAGCAGCTGAAGAAAAAAATAAACGATCTAGCATGTTTCAGTATTCTTAAGCAAACATTTTCCTTGTCAAGCTGAGGATTTTTATGCTTAAATCAAACTCCTGCTATTAAAATCGCCATGAAATGGAGAGTTGCAGTTTCAGGATCAGGTTTGGTCACAGATTAATGTTCATTTCTGTAGGCAGATGATGGATTCAGGGGAASAGATATTTAAAGACACAAACACACACTCCAATATTACTTCATTTTTTTTTGTTTGTTTTCTCTGCTGATGTTTCTAAAAATATAACAAAATTATTTTTTATAAATAAAGTGCACATCCCTCAGTTCTGGTTAAGCCATCAGCAGTTTTCAGTGGCTTACCAGACTCTAAAATACCAGGGTGAATGCATACAAAGTGAGGTATTGTGTGATTTACAGCTGGAAATATGAGCCAAATCACAAGACGTTATATAAATAGGCTTTTGCTTTTCATGGAGACCTAAAATGTGTCATTTTGTGTTTTCTCTTTTTCTTTTTCATTTTTTTACATCCAACAGTGATTCCTCTTTGGAACTCTGTGTCATGCCCAAAGATGAGGACATTTTGCAGCTGGTAAGAAGCATTCATCATGAAACAGGATATTTGAATTGTTTGTTGTTGTTTTCAGAGATAATTTACAGTTTTTATGTTTAGTGCTTGGGTTTTTAGCACCTGTTGCCGTAAAGGACAAGCAATAATGTAATTGCCTGGTTCTGTGTGTGTATTTTGTCTGGTAGCAAAATGTCTCATTAGCCATCTGATTTTATTGAAACTCCCAGAAAGTAAGAATTGGCTGTTCAACTTTTGGAGTCAACCTGACTGAAGATGGCTGCCACAACTAATTCACCTTAATAAACACAAAAATGACTATAACCCTGAATGTTTTAGAGATGTTGAGGTCAAATTTAGTGTGGTAGTAGCTGAGAGTCATACATATAACAGTCTCTGAGCACTAACAGATCATCCAACTTCTCTCTTATTAGTTGACATCAGTGGTATGCTTTGTTCCTGTGTAAAAGAAGAAGAAAAAACACATTTCTTTAATGGTGCGTTCACACCAAACGCGATTTCAGCATCAGGAGCAGCAGGTTTACATGCAAAGTCTATGGTGGACGCGCTTCAAGCAACGTCAGGAAGTTCTGCGGCGCCTCAAGCGCGATTAGAGCAGCGCGATTTGAACGATTTGAACGATCTGAGCGTTCGACGCGCTGAGGCGCAAATCRCYGAAGTTAGAAAATCTGAACTTTTGCAGCTCGACGCRCMGCVTCAACCAATCAGAGAGACTCCACTGTGTGACGTAGCGACATATTTCCCGACGGGACAGTTTACTGAATGATGTCCACTAACCTGAAACAGACGGAGAGGAGCTCTTTAGCTGAAATGAGTGCCTGCAGTCGTGTCCTGATCCGCAGCAATGGGTGGCAGCGACTCATCAGACTGAAAAAAATAGTCCTGAAAGCGAGCTGTGAGCCTCTTCTCTGAATTATCTGGTGAATTAATTATGAATTRATTATCTGATGAACGTGACATGCTCTTGCTCTCTGTAAATAAAGCAAAGCCACTTCCTCGTCCGACATTAAACAGTGCCCGACAGAGGAGGGAGGGGCGGGGAGGCTGTTGTCGTGCAGCGCTTCAAGAGCTGTCCTGCGTCTGACCTCAAAGAGCACAAGCTTCAAACTTCAGCGTTGGCTGCGATTTTGAAGCTGAAATCGCGTTCGGTGTGAACGCACCATAAGTGTCTCTTTACCAGAAAAGCTTGGAAATGAGTTGGTGTGAATCATGCTTAGTTCATATTGTCAGATTTGTGTCAGAGGTTAGCCTTGTTGATAATATTTCAAAACAGTCAGTGGAGTCATAATATGAAGTCACAGGAATGAAAACAGCAGTAAGTAGGAGAAGAGCTGATCTTGACTTTATGCCAATCAGACTGGTGACGTATACAGCCAGGTTGCATTATCAGTCTGGATCCAGAGCCTCACAGACAATAAGGAAGCACCAAGCCAATTTAAACCAGTTGCTACTTGTATTTGAGAAGCGCAAACTGAGTCAAATCAAATCAAGATGCTAAATTCCTCACAAAGTGGCCTCAGCACATCAGAAAAAAACGCACACAGTTAGTGTTGGCGTATGGAATGAGTGTAAGGACTCGCAAGGCTTCAGGATTCAAACCAAGCAGTTGTTCAGTCTAAAGTGGTGGAATTTTGAGACACTCAGCTCGCTCACCATCAAAGGGACTGTCGCTGCAGTCAGCTGACTCCTCTCAGCACACTGTTTACCGAACAGCAGCCAGTCCCGAAGTATGCAGATATGCTCAACCAAGAGAGAACATATGATAGCAGTATGCAAACGATGGGAGAGATGCTGGCAAGGATAAGGAGGGAGGTTGGTCTAGAGAGCGTTTCAACGTCAGTGAAATGCTTGCGGCTCCGCAGAGGACAATGGGAGGTATCGGAGTGAGAAGGTGAGAGTGACGGAACGAAGAAATGCAGAGAATTTGGAGCGATAAAGAGCCAACAGAATAGATATGACTACTTTTTGACAGCAGAGTGTTGTTCGTAGTAAAATAATAGTGTAATGCAAATGCAAACTGGCATCATAAAGTACAGCTTCATCATTTTATGTTACAGAGCAGGAAAATGTGCAACTGACAAAATACCTCTATACAAAAATCCAAATTTTTAAAAGTAACCTCACAACTTGTTTTGCTTCTCTTATTTTAATTTTAACCACATTGCAGGTAATATGTATAAATAAATAGCTTTGAATCATTTCACCCAATAAAGCTTTCCACTCTAAATATGTCATAGTGCTAGCACAAAACAGACCACTTTACTGCAATTAAGCAACTGTTTTTTTAACTATAGTGCACTCATGCAGAAAAAGAAGTCAGGTTTTTGAATCTTTAGTTGTTCACGGACTAGAAAAAAAATCTCACTTTGTCACCAATCAAGCCGAAAAGTCGCCTTTTCCAATTTCCCTCATATTTAGCCTTTATCAACGTCTAAAGTTGCTGTATTGCCGGCATCTTTGCATCTTTTTCCTCCTTATTGTCACCTGTTAACCTCTTTCAAACCTATTCTTTTTCTCTGCCTGCCTTTATCTAACCTATGGACTGCAGTTTTCCAGGGATATCACTGCTCTGGTAAGATGGGAAATCATCCTAATACCTTTCAGACTCACTGACACACCTTTCTCGCAACATTGTCTCACCACCTCCAGAGCTTATGTCATTTTTATTTATTCTTTTTTTTTTTTTTGAGAAGCTGGCAATCCCCAAGTGAATTTCCCTTTTCCTTATATTTGTATTTTGATTAATGCATATCGGTCATGCTTTTCCTTTCCTTTTTTTGGATATTGACATAATCTTTCAGCAGACCACAGACATTCCTGTCTGTGCATTCTGTAATAATGAAACTGTTTTCTATTTAACTGGAGGAGTTGAGATCCAGAGGATGGCAGTCAGCAGTGCTGTGTCAACACAGCTGTAACATGACACCCCAGGTAGAGTGCTGTTGATTAAAGTCCAGCACAACTCCCTCCCTTTCATTTTCTCAAGAGTGTCTGTGCTGAAAGGATGAAGAAACACAGTTTTAAAAATGCTGCCTGTAGATTTTTCTAAAGCGGAGATACTTGGCTAAAGACTGAGCAGAGTTTTTAATTAGCATTTGTTCAGTGTTGTTCCCTAAGTTTGAGTCAGAAACGCCACTTTAATTAGTGGCAGTCCAGTTGTGGGGCCATGCTGACAGAATTGGCATTACCTGTGAAAAAAAGACAGAGGAGACCGCCTTTTGCTTTTTCTTCGTGCCTCAGGGGACACTCTCCGGTGCGAAAGGTGGGTACGATGCTGCCATCCTAATCCTAGCTGTCTTCAAGGATTTATTCAGAGCTTTTCTTCCTACTATTTCTTTCTACTTTCCTTTTCATATGCTATCTTCTCTCTTGTGTCTACTGCCTTTAAGATGTAAACATTTAAACCTTTACATGCCATCACTTAGGGAAAGCCTATTGACAGCTCAATGTTTGAGCTAAAGAAATGTTTTCAACTTTTAACATGCTGTTGATGAATTGACATTGACCTGCTAAATCCAGATGGCTGCAGCGATGATTGTTCCGCTGATAATCTCATCAACTCACACAAAGGAACTCCCATCAATGAATGACGATCAGTCTTTCTGTAGTTTAACACAGGCAGTCAGTCCGTCACAATGCAGTGCTGCAGATGAGATATTTTTAGAAACATGCTGTAACTGTGAGGGTGGAGGAAGATGGAGCTGGCAGTAAATTTCAGCTCTATAATCTGCAATATAAAATGACAGGTTAGCAGTTAAAACTACTTGTGTTGTTGGCTACTATTTGATGTGGATATATCGTATTTTTGTGTCAAGCCTAATCAGCAGCTCTCCTTTATTTGCATATCTAACAAAAGATTAATATTGCATTTTTGGTTAGGTTTAATCTCTTTGGATTTAATTTAATCTAGTTAAGTCCTTTAAATGTCTCAGATAAAGTTTTTTTTAATCTCCTGCAGGCATATTCTCAAGATGCATACCTCAAAGGAAATGAGGCATACAGCGGAAATGCCCAGAACATCCCTGAGCCCCCTCCCATATGCTACCCTCGAATAGAGCTCAAGGCTGCAGGCATGGCCCAGTCGTTGGAGCCTGCCACAGTCAGCGATACTCCCAAAGGGCTGGCACAGGGACCAAGAAGACGAGGGGCTGCCTTAGAGAACAGCTATCGAGTGGAAATTCCAGTTCCTCCGTCTCCCCCTCTTCAGCCGTCATCAAAGACTCAGGCAGTGGTGTGTGTCAGTAACGAGAATGTGAGGACTCTGGGTAAATCCCCTGATCCAGTGGACAGGGGTTCCTGGGTGGCTCGGGCTGAACCCAGCCACAGGACAGAAGAAAACTGGTACAGTTCTTCAGCAGAGTGTGCCTCCAATAGACCCGGACTCATCATTTCTACAGTCCCTGGGGGTGTACAGTTGCAGTACCCCTCTTCCCATCACACAGAAACCCCCAACTACTCCCCATCGACTTCCAGACCTGGTGGGGTTTATTCTGAGACATTAGCCCCACCTGTACGAGCATCTCTTACTGCTGCATCAGCAGACACGTTCTCCACACCCTCTACAAACCACTACTCACCCTCTCCTACCGCCCCCTCCACCTCTCCTCACCAGAACATTGACTGGAGAAACTACACCACCTATAAGGACTATATTGATGCCAAAAGGCTGCACACGTATGGCTGCCGCACCATCCAGGAGCGCTTAGATAGTTTGCGAGCAGCTGCCAACTCTAACTCTGCTTATGCCCAACAAAGTACTCCTCTATCAAGTAATAGTCAAAAAGCGGGCTCTCAGGTCAGACGGAGGAGTGCATCTAATGATCGTGGGGGGGATACAGGAAGTCAGGGTACTGCACTCATAACTCCAATTCGCAGCGTGTCTCAGGAGAGGCTAGGAGGTGCAACGGAGAGGCCTATTAGGAACTGGCCTCGAAGTGCTTCTCAGGATGCGCTGCCTTTCTCCAACACTGTCAGAGTCCTCAAACCTCGAGCACGGTCTTGTGACTACCTGGGCCAGCAAGTCAGAGACCAAGATGGGGTTGTTTCTGGAGACAGGGGAGCAGTGGAGGACAGGCTGCTCCTCTGCGATGGAGATCAAAAACAAGCAAAAAGTCAGGAAGCAAGCCAGAAAACTTTACCTCATCTGAGCAGGAATCTCACTGGACAGGAAGAGGAAGTCCGACAAGATGGACTAGTGAACTCACCTGGAGCTACTCCTGATTTTACAAAGTGTACGACAGATTCTGCACTACCATTAAGGACAGACGGTCTCATAATGAGACCCTCTCGTCTGCCTGTCAAAAACTCTATCTCAGACCTTTCTCCTGCCTTACCTTCCATTAAAACCACAGACCCTTTTAAAGACCAAAAAGCTACCATCATGGGGAACCACCTTGGCTTTTCGTCCCCTCTGAACCTGCAGCTCAGGGGCAGGGCTGACAGTCTGAAAATGGACAACAGGTTAGAGTCTGGGTTAGCAGCCAGATCCTCATCTTGCTCTGGTTCCACCTCCAAACTGCCCATGCACAGACAACTTCAAAGTGGAGTTATCACCATTTCTTCATGTTCATCCTCTTCTACTGGAGCCATAACCCAAAAGCCAAATGTCAAAGAAACCTCTAGTTCTACAAGTGCCCTTGAGAGGACAAATGGTGGTCTTTTAGAGGGATTGGAAGGACCTGATGCAACTGTTGTGGTTCTAAGAACAAACAAAACCTCTGGACAAGCCCATGTTCGACCTCCATCCTATGTATTAGCTGTAAACGACAACCAGAGTAAGGTGATGCGTAAATCCCCGCCCCTGGTGAAGGCAGGCTCTGCAGACGGAGCCATGTGTTGGATGTCTAACGAGAGCTGCAGGGAGATGCGCTTCAAGAGGCTTGGAGACACTCGACAAACATCTGGCTCCAAAAACCTGGACGACTCTCTAGATTCAATTCCCTTCATAGGTAAGACTGCACACATCTCTGCATGTATTACTGTTTTTTTATTTTATTTTTTAGAATAGCAGGAGTTTTGTGCAAACAAAATTATATATATCAAGTAATCTAAAAAGATTTGTCACACATGGTCTGGCCTTTCAGTCTTTTTATGTCATGGAAGCAGAAAGCATAAGTAATTTTGCATGAATTCAYAGTAATCATGTAATGATTAGTGGTAGGAAAACTCCTTCAGAAACGTGTTTAAACCACTCAATCAATGCAAATAAAAGTATAGCTAATTAAAAAAAGCTTCCTTGTGGCATTTTGAACTTTGACACTTAGTTGTGTGTGTAATTATGCGACAGTTTACTGCAGGGAACCGTAGCAAATTCAAACACTTTCGTTGCGTACACATGCCAAAAGTTACCCTTCAAGTCGATATACAGTACATCCACACACACTGCAGTAAACAGCTTGYATTTCTCTCAGTGGTACACAGAAAGAAACCAAAGAACTTCGTCCTAATTGAGTGTGRCATAGCAGAGAAATAAGAGTGTTCCTGGATTCTGCTTCAGTTAGACTCCATGGTACGGCTCCAAACAATGAGTGCAACGACTGCTGAACATTAGCTGCCAGACAAACATTTGGTGCTGGGAACAGATCACATTTGGTGCTGCCTAATATTACATTCAAAATACCACGTCCCCTCTTGTTTTTTTATTTTTTTTTTATTTTGCTTGTTTTGTTTTCTCTCGATTTCTGAATGTGTTATAAATCAGCTAATGAATCCCAACTATAACATTAATAGTTGAGTAATAGTTGTTTTTTTATACATCTCTGGTGACAAGTTCAAACTCAATGCTGCCTCCTCAGTTTTGTCTTCATTAGTGACTCATTAATGTTCATGGAAAGCAGCCCTTATATTTGTCCCACATGTTACAGGGCTGTAATCAGTTCTTCCATCAACATTTCTTCACTCCATTTATACAGTTGTTCCTTTTCATCTAGATTAGATTCTAAACTTTACACTTCTATTTCTTCTGTCTGAAGTTTGTTTTTAGCATATAAAAAGTTAATAAACTATCTTTTGATCAATTTTTTTTGTTTTATTTTGTTTTGTTTTTTGATGAAATCTGTTTTTATGTCTTTCTGCCATGGTTTGAAGAGAGATCAGACACAAGACCCCAAAACTAAAAGATTTAATAATTGCAAAATCTAATACAAAAACAACTGGAATGGCAGCAAGAGCATACAAAACATAACTCATACGCACAAAGGAGATGCAGACAGGACTGCTGAGGAGTAAAGACTGCAAGACTATATGGGCTAGGGTTGTTTAATGATTTTAGGGAACAGGTGTGAGTGGRCATGGCAAGACTCGGGAGCAGAGACTGACTTGAGGGAAAGGTACTGGTGGCATAGAAAGCACTGGCGAATAAATTGGACGCAAGGTAAGCACCAAATAACAAAAAGGAATCAACTCCAAAGCAAAAACACAAAAACATAGATGGTGACACTTAGCAAAAAATATTGTCTCTTCCATTTCTTTGCGTATGAAAAAAACAGCAAATAAGGGAAATTATACTGTAGCCAAGTATTACAATAACAGACACCTTTAAAATTTGTAAATTAGTATCTTGTATGTTTATTTTTTACAGAAAATGAATAATACGTTATGTGAAAGTACATGCTGTAATACTTCTTGGCTAGATGTCTGTACCCTTTGCTAACACCCTCATAGACAAGATGTTAGGACCCTATAGTCTTTGGACGGATACAGATTAGATGTTGGTCCAAGTTTCCATTGTTTATACTAAGCTAACCATCTCATGGACCCAAGTTCATAATCACTCTTCAAACATAAGAAAACAATTTCTATAACTATTTCTTCAGATATAGTTATAGATATAGATATTTCTTCATTGGGCTTTTTTATTCAGACCTCACAATAAAATATGATAATGCGTCTGGCTACACAAGCTGCAGCTATCTTCCCCGAAACAGTTGCAGATACATAAATAAAAATAATAATCTGGCTGACTGGCTAGTAGGGATGATGTTTGCAGGGTTTGTATTTGTRTATATGTGACATTTGGGTGAAATGAATTTACCGTAGTATCCAACAAATTATCAATGTTGGTGTTTTTTACAAAACTGTAGCATTAAAAGTAAAGTAACAAAAATGTTGTCAAAATATCGTTTTGGATTAATTTGCTTTTGATTTTTGCAATTCTTTGCAGTTAACAGTGACTGTTATTTTGTTGGATTAGTTTATGCTGTTACGAAATGAATAGATGCCTCTTTTACCAAACATAACAGTGTGTGAAATATAAAAAGCTTTACCGAATCGTTATTATTTTCTCAACATCGTATGAAAAACCATAGTGGTGTATTAAACACATTTACTTTCTCTGCCTCTCTGCTTCCCCACATCCTCCTGATGTAATTCATTTCTTAACACATCCTAATTTGTTTTTAGGGCTTGCCATCTTGCTGATAATTATTATCAGTCTTTTTATTACACAGTCTGATTAAGGGTGACGTAATGTTCGCTGACTGCACATGTAAAACGGAAGCTGTCTGGCAGCTTATCAGGAGAAAAAAAAACTTACAAGCTGATAGTGTTTCTGTCTGTATAATTTTTATTTTTGCCATCTGTGTCCTTATCGCTGCCATTTTATGGCTTTCTTGAAATTTTTTATTGAAGTTGTGGCAGGAGCTGAAAATTAAACCTTGTTTTTTTATTTATTATTATTATTATTTTTTGTATTTTAACTAACAGAACTGTTTTTCACAGCTTGTGCATCTCCACAAAAACATATAGTGCTGAAAGTCTGAGTCTGGTAAAATGTTAATACTTTTTTATTTGCCACAAAAGAGACAAAGTTTGCTAAAACCTGAATGCTCATTCCATATTTTTTAACTAAAACAAGACATCTAATCACATTTTATCTTCTTATAAAACTTGTGTCAAACTCTTCTGATGTTGTTTCTGATGTATTTGTGAAAAAGTATAGTTTCAAAGGCCAATTTCTGTGTTATAAATGGATGAATCATGCTAATCCATTGAGTAAAACATTGATTCTTGTAAAAATGGGGTTCTTTATTTTAAATGAATAGATTTCTGGCTGGCAGCTGGGCCTAAATATACTGTTATTTAATTATACAGTGAGGAAAACTGCATGCTTCAGGCAGAAGCTACTCTTTGAGCTTCTGTTTTGAAACACAAGACATCCCTCTGTCCTTATAAGTGCCACTCATGGCTCTTGCTACGATCTCAATAAAACTTTACACGAGGAGCTGCTGAGCTGTGACTGCACACTTCACCTTCTGGCAGTAAACAAAAGATACTGWATGTCCTCTTTTTTTAACTACTGTTCTGCATTTCTGCCCTCAGATGAACCATCCAGTCCCAGCATTGACCTGGACAGCGCACACATTCCCGCCTCTGTTGTTATTTCTGCAGCGCCCCTCATCGCCACCRTCCCACCCAGCCCGACATCTTCATCCCATCACATTTTACGCCAGCTGTCACATGACCAAGGTGTGTTCTTTTTAAGTTATTCTTCTCAGACTCAACCATTAAATTCAGCACAGTAGTGTGTAAACAGTTTTATGTGGTTGTGTGACTCTGTTTAAAAAAAAGTTTGTTTTTTATCGAATCAGACTCTGGTACCAAAACTGAACGGTCCAGGTCGTATGATGAAGGCATCAATAACTACCAGGAGGAAGGCAGAGGGTAAGTTGCACATTAGGGGAAAAAAAAGCTATATTGAATAAACAAAGTATTTGAACTGATAACATGCACTAGAATGTCACTTCTTAAATTACCAAACTATCCACCTACAAAAACTAAAACTATTCTGTACATTAAAATCAGGAGTAAAGTCATTGTTGTAGAGGCAAATTTGGACTTGAAGTAGTAGACATTTTAAAAACATTAAAGTCTGACGTACCATGTGAGGTTATGGGAAAATGAGCTGCCATAAAACCCCTCAAAATACTTTTTTAAAAATATCACCTCATGATGCAGTCAGTTCTCAACATCACTGTTTCCTTTCTGTTTAGGAGGTCCTTGTTACCTGGCCTGAAAGGTTTGAGGAAGGTAAGTTATCCAACATACTCTCAGTTGTTCTCACCTGCTGGTTTATCAGCATCTCCTGCCTTTTTAAGGTCACACCTAAAAGCCTCACCTTGAAATTTGAATGTGTTATGGCGAATAGGGACAGCTGTGTAATCGTCACCAAGCTTTACCGGGAAATAGTTTTGTCTTCAGAGCTTATATAATGTATTCTGAATTCATGAAATTCGATTCAATTCAATTCAGTTTATTTATATAGTGCCAAGTCACAACAACTGTTGTCTCAGGACACTGTACACAAAAAAACCAAACAATAAATCTAAAGAAGCCAGCAGACTGCACCAAATCTTTGCTTCGTCACAGTCTCCCTGAAGACTTCTTAAAGAGGTTTTTAGATTCCCAGATAATAAAGAATTACAAGAATCCAGCCTAGACATGATAAACGCATGAATCAGTTTTTCCGCATCATTTTTGGACAAAATGTTTTTAATTTTAGTGATATTTATTACACAGGTGGAAGAAGGCGGTCCTGATAACATTTTTAATGTGGGGGTTAAAGGACATATCCTGATCAAAAATAACACCAAGGTTCTTTACATTAGAACTGGAGGACAGATTAATGCCATCCAGAGGAGGTGAAAGGCTACAAAGTTGATCCCTAAGATGTTCAGGTCCAAGAACCAAAACCTCTGTCTTACCTGAGTTTAGAAGCAGAAAGTAAAGAGTCATCCATGTTTTTGTCTGTAAGACATGCTTGTTGTTTAAGTAACTGGTTGGATTCATCGGGTTCCATGAATATATATAAATGAGTATCATCAGCATAACAATGGAAATTTATCCCATGCTGTTTAATAACTTTACCTAATGGMAGCATATACAAAGTAAAGAGGATTGGTCCAAGCACTGAACCCTGAGGAACTCCATGACTAATTCTGGTGTAAGAAGAAGATTTTTTATTAACATCGACAAAGTGGAATCTGTCAATTAAATAAGACAAACCATTTCTCCTGCTTTGTTCCAGTTGTGTTCATCTCAACCTTTTTTAATGTTTTTTTTAACACGCATGATATTTTAGGCTGTGGACAGGTCATCAGATGATTCRGAGTCCAGGAGAGACTCCTCGTCAGACGTCTTCTGTGACGCCACCAAAGAGGGTTTCTTGCATTTCAAGCAGCTTCATACAGATAAGAGCAAGGTGTGCACTGCCTCTGCATAAACTTCACTTGGCTTCCACATGRGCACATAAAACACACCTCCTTAAGTTAAACAAACAATAAAACGTCTGCCCTTGTTTAATATCACCTTCTTATTTTGCAGTCGTTTGGTTTAATCAGCTTAAAGGGAGGGTTTATGTATTGTCCGGGTACATATTTCAACTCACAATCAAGCAACTATATTACTTTCAGTTGTTATGAAAATGCTGTTTATATCCAAAAATAATCAAAACGCCTCAAAATTGGCCTGTCTTTTGAATGAGGTTTCAAGCTTCTGATTGATTTAAGCATGATTTTGTTAAAACGCTCCGGCTTTGTTTCTGCAGCGTGTGGGCGGAGGTATGAGGCAGTGGAAGCAGATGTACGCCGTGTTGCGAGGCCACTCCCTTTGCCTGTACAAAGACAGGAAGGAGGGCCAAGCTCACGCCAGCTGTCAAACCGCGGACGAGCCGCTGCAGATCAGCATCAAGGCCTGTCTGATTGACATCTCCTACAGCGACACAAAGCGTAAGAACGTGCTGAGGCTCACCACGTCCAACTGCGAATACCTGTTCCAGGCTGAGGACCGAGAGGACATGCTGGCCTGGATCAGGGTCATACAGGAGAGCAGCAACCTGGATGAGGAGGTACTACAACGAGCAGGCACATAACAACGAGCCGAAATCACTCGAAGATTAGGCAATACTTGGTTTTAAAGACTATAAAGGATACAAAGGTAGAAAAATAGCAATATGTACTTATTGCATTTACTACAAGAGAATTAACACCAAGTTAATAAAACTGAGTCYAAGTTATAGTGTTCCAATGATGTGTTGTGTTACAGCACCTGGGTACTATAAGGTGTGGTACACACCTGTCTGATGCTTTGAGCATCATCAGTTGTGTCTGACATTCACTCTGTCCTTCTCTTTTCTTAGAATGCAGCCTTCACCAGTCATGACCTGATCAGCAGGAGGATCAAGGAGTACAACACCTTGATGAGGTAAGGACAACAAGGGGAGGTCTGTCCCCATCACAYCCAGCAGCCCAAGACCCGTTGTAGCTGGTGTTTTTAACTTTTTTTTTTTTTTTTTAGCCCAACTGGAAGCAAAACAGAGCCGTCACCCAGAGCTTCACGCCAGTCGCTGAGCATCAGACAGACTCTGCTGGGGGGGAAAGAGAGCAAAGCTACGAGCCCGCACTCGCCTAAACCCGAGCAGGAGAAGAAGAACATGCACAAAGGTAGTCTAGTTTTTTAATTATTTTTGTTAAAATATAATGCATTCAACACTATAATAAAGCTTTTTGCTGTGTCTCCTATAATTTATATCAAAACACTCTGATTATCACGTGTTGTGTGCAGATGACACCAGTCCACCCAAGGATAAAGGGACGTGGAGGAAAGGCATCCCAGGGCTGATGAGGAAACCTTTTGAAAAGAAGCCGTCTCCTGGAGTGACGTTTGGAGTGAGACTGGATGACTGTCCTCCTGCACACAACAACAAGGTCTCTGCTCATTTTTTTTCTCTTGTACTCATTATTACAGTTAGCACAAATCAATCCACAGCTTTTATTTAGCCGATTGAAACCAGTTTAAAACATACAAGGAAGCCTGGCTTCTTGAAAGTAAAACATAAAGAACCCACAGCTTTTGATAAGATCTGTACATTTGTACCTTTTGGTATTTTAGGTAGTTGCAGCCATAGGTTTTACTTTTGATATGCTTTTAAACACTTTTCCTCTCTTTCCTCCAGTTTGTGCCACTGATTGTGGAGGTTTGCTGTAAGCTGGTGGAGGAGAGGGGCTTAGAGTACACAGGCATCTACAGAGTCCCCGGAAACAACGCTGCCATCTCCAACATGCAGGAAGAGCTCAACAACAAGGGCATGACTGATATCGACATCCAGGATGATGTGAGTCTCCCTTATTGATCTGGGTTGCTTTAATTAAACTCTTCTTGAAGTCTCGAAATACATTCAAAGCAATGGTTCATTCAGGCCTGCTAAAACTTTAACAGTAATGTAGGTAAAGCAACATAGGTGTGTCTTTATTCATCAACAGTACAGCAGCTAGCATGAATATAAAAGAAACAGATTTTTTAATAATTAACTTTCTGTTGCAGAAATGGAGAGACCTCAATGTGATCAGCAGCTTACTGAAGTCTTTCTTTCGTAAACTTCCTGAGCCTTTGTTCACTAACGGTACGTCGATTCTGCACTCAGAACTGTCCAACTTTAGATGAAGGGAGCAGTCTAAAGAAAAAGCTGCTTTTCCCAAATTAGGAAGTGAAATTAGACAGAAACATTGTGTAACTGTGAAGTCTCCCCGCAGATCGATACACAGATTTCATAGATGCCAACAGAATAGAGGACCCAGTGGAGAGGCTTAAAGTGCTCAAAAGGCTGGTAGGTTCTCTGCTCAGCARAGCTTTTGTTTTCTTCTTTAGTAGCATGTGTCAGCATACATAAGACTCAACTGTGTTGTTTCTTTGCAGCTTCACGAGTTACCAGATCATCACTATGAGACACTCAAGTTCCTCTCAGCTCATCTGAAAACTGTGGCTGGAAACTCAGAAAAAAATAAGGTCATCTCTTTTTTCAAGTTTTACTTTAATTTTGTGGCCAGTTTGAAACATGCAATAAATTTATTTTATTTTTTTCTTTACCAGATGGAACCGAGGAACCTGGCCATCGTGTTCGGTCCCACGCTGGTGCGCACCACTGATGACAACATGACCCATATGGTGACACACATGCCGGACCAGTACAAGATAGTGGAGACACTCATTCAAAATGTGAGCATCTGATCGTTCACCRATCGTTCTTTTCACCAACGTTAACGTAAACTTATTGGTTGTGATTTCTTTTTTTTTTTTCTAGTATGACTGGTTTTTCACTGAAGATGGAAATGGAGATCCAGTGGTGAGTCCTGTCTCTGTTGCACCTCTAGTTTCATTAAACTCTGCATAACGTCATTAATAAAAGGACAGCTGAAGACTGCTTAGCTGTCTGAAGTTAATATCTCACTGGGTTGACTGTTGAAGCCTAGTTGGTAATTTAAAGTTGTAAATAGGTCAGAGGTTCAGCTGCAGTCTCTGAGATTTAAATATTAGGGTGAGTTGAGAGGCAGCTTGTTGCATTATCAGTGAGTGTACGGCTTGCAAAACTGTATTCTTGGTCTTACACATTATCTGCTGACAAATAATTATTATTTGTTATGAGGAAACTGAAAGTCAGCAGCTACTTTTAAACAAAATGTGCCCAGTACTTTAGGAGTTTTCTTTATAATTACAAAAACACTTCTTTAGTACACATTTAATTGCATTTTACCATTTACATGTTTGGGTTTTTTGTAAACATTTGTTTAATTTTACCATTGAAGTCTTTGCTGTTTGGGCTTTGGGGTTGACTGCTGTTTAAACACAGGRTTTAAACTCGTATTTGAACCGATCTGTAAAAATACTTTTCATATATTGCTCAACGTTTGGAAAGGTTGTCGCAAAAACTTAAAGATTTTTCTTTGTGATTACAGCTTTGCAGCACATTAAGGATTGTTCAAACTCAGACTGGCAATAATAAAACATTAAACTTCTGGGAGAGAAAAAAAGAGCAACAATGAGATTTTATTCTAACACTTCTGCTCCCACTGTGCAAGCCAATTAAAGGCTACATTAGCTCTGGATTTGTTTTAAAGTTCACATACGTTTCGATGATGTCAGTTTACGTCTTATTCTATTCAGAGCTCACTTGAAATAAGAAACATGACTTTTTTCCAATTTTGCAATGTGTGTTTTGATGGCTTAATTCCTGGTAAGTGTACTTGCATAAAAGTGTTTGACCCAGCTCTATCAACAAAAACCCAGAGTTCTATAAAGTACTTGAAAAAAAAACTGAGTAAAAGTATAAATGCTTTAACAGAAAATTACTCTGGTATAAATAAATTTCACTGATGAGAAAAGTACTTAAGTAAAAGTCATAAAACTGTTCACAAAAACTGTAAAAGTACTTTTACACACTCTCTAAGAAATAAACTGTTGAATTTACTTAACCAAACTGGTTCCACTAAACCAAGTTGAGTAAACTGAGCAATATACATATTTTCTTTTGTAGAAAATATCTTTATAACTTCATATTTACTCTGCTAGGTTTAGTGGAACCAGTTGGCATGACTTGGTTCAATATTTAATTTTTTAGAGTTCATAAATAATTCCTTTCATAATGAGTTTGGACATATTTAATATTGTAACGAGTAACTAGGTGTTAAAGATTAAAGTAAAGAAGTAAAAGTATCACTTTTAGTTTTTTTATGTGTAACGAAATTAAAGTAAAAGTAACAATTTTAAAAATACTTCGTAAAATGACAAATCCTCAGAAAAATTACTTACGTACTGTAAGGAAGTAAAGTATTTAGTTACTATAAACATGGGGGGGTTCTGTGCTGTCCAGGAATTAGTTTGTGGGTCATTATAGTAAATCACTGAAAAGCCTCTTGTTATAATTTTCTCCCTCCTCCCTCAGACTGTGTCCCAGGAGGAGAGCGCCATCGAGTCTCAGCCCGTCCCCAACATCGACCACCTGCTCACCAACATCGGGCGGACGGGCACGTCGCAGGGTGACGTATCAGGTAACACGCTGCCTCTGACTCTGTGGTGGGTGAACCTCCTCCTGTCCTTTTCACTGCTGCGGTCACAGATGGATCGTTTGAGTTTAACCCAGACTTTGACGATAATGCAGCTTCTTTTCCAACCCGAAGCCAAGTCTTTCCCCCTCCTGCTTCTTTAGCTTTTGCCCTTAAAGAGAGAGAGAAAAAAAAGCTTCAAATGCTTGTGTGGCTTTTAGCAGACAATTTCTCAGCATCCTTAAAACAGATGCAACAAATTGTCTGTTTTCTTCATTTGCTTTAAAAAACCCTCTGTGATAGTTGTTGGTAAATTGAGCAGAATCCTCTTGCCTTTTTGTTGTTGTTATTAAACCCCGCCTCTGGGCTGTGCCCCCCCCCCCCCACCCCACCCTCTGTATCCCGCCTACTGTTGCACTAACACGGCATGTTCTTTCCCACGTCAGATTTAGATGTTTTTACAGTTGAAAAAAAAAAGCGAACTTCTGATTCCTCTGTCTCTAGTGAGGCTCTGTCGGGTGTCCTAACGGCTTTTCCAGCATTCACACATACTGATCTTGACACAGGCCAAGTGGGAGGAGTCTGTCACGCCATGATGTCACTGATGGACTCTATAATGTCTGTGATGGACAGCTGGAACTGTAGGAAGAAGGAGGATTGTTGCCCGCAGTGTAGCTGCCTAGTCTGCAGGAACCCGCAGGTCTTTTAAAGCCAAAGAAAAAAAAAAGTTTGGTTTTGTAACAATGATGGGAGAAAAAAAGAAAAAAAGGAAAGCGAAGCGGCTACACGGTACTGTCCCATGTT
The DNA here is from genome assembly GCF_001266775.1 of Austrofundulus limnaeus. NCBI lineage: Eukaryota > Metazoa > Chordata > Actinopteri > Cyprinodontiformes > Rivulidae > Austrofundulus > Austrofundulus limnaeus. The sequence goes on from NW_013953680.1 coordinate 49,771, forward strand.
ATGGGTTATCTGTCAGAGTTTACCTAACGCAGGCCGGTGCTACTGTCTGAAAGGCTCTCCGCTGTCTCTCCTCACTGTCTTTCCAAGCTTGCCGACAGGAGAGATGGCATGGTATGGTTTCTACGTCACCAGTCAGTGTGCCCCTGCATATTGTGCCATCATCTGTACTGTAAAGGGGGTGTGTAGGGGGGCTCGGCTGTCACACAAATTTTAGCTGGAGACGAAATAATTCTGAAATGCTAACTGGGCAGGTGAGGACTGATTATAGGTTTCCTTGCTGACACTCATCCCCCTCATGTAGCGTTCTCTCGTCACACAGCTAGCCCCTCTGTGAACCCCCCCGTCACTTTTCTTTCTTTTCGGTTCATGTTGTTTCTGTCGTCATCGTGTCCATGTTGCCATGGCAGCTCATGTCACCTCATGTCACCTCATGTCGTGCTTCAGTGAAATTACAAACTAATCTTCCGTTCTGGACCAGTTGCTGATTCGTTTGTTCTTCTCCAAAGCTGCGGTCATTAGGAAAGGTGATGAAAAGGATGCTGAATTTAAAATACACAAAGTCTGTGGGTTTTAGTTTTGTTTTTGAATARTTTTATCTCTTAATGGGTAAAAGGGGGAAACAAAACATTTTAAGAAGTCTGAAAACTGAATGTGAATAAATTACCAGCCAGTGTGAAGCATAATATGAATGATTAGATGATTTTATGTAGTTTGAAAAAAAAGAGAACACTGATTGAATTATTTGAAGAAAGGGGGAAAACTGTTTGTCTTCATTCATGAGAAGCTAAAACTTTATGAAGATGCAGTTTTCTTATTCAAGTCAGTTTATAATATGGGGATAAACAAATKATCTTTTTAACTAATAAAGCTTACCCCATGCATCATATTGTACCTTATCTTAGTGTTATATATCTTATTGGTTTGTACTTTATCTTATATATTATCATATCATATCTATCTAGTTATATCGTATTATATCGTACCTTAGTGTATCTATCTTTGTTTTACTGTATATCATATCACAAAGTAGCATATTAGCATACTAGATATATCTAGTACTATATATTTCTCCATGTCCTAACTCATTGTATTATATTATATTATATTATATTATATTAGATTAGATTAGATTAGATTAGATTAGATTAGATTAGATTAGATTAGATTAGATTAGATTGAAGAGTATAGCAACATGTTGGACAACCCCATTTTTAAAAAGAAGTTTCTTCTTTGTGGAAATGTAAATATAGGTACATTTCAGTGGTTTTCATAGTTTTAAATCTTAAATTCTGTTGAATACAAATACATCATATCTGTTTTCATATCTGTATTTGTTGGAAATATGTGATGAATTTAATCATTGTACTTAAAATGTGGGGGAGTGGCAACCGTAAACTAGAAAATATTTGTGACTATTTAGGTCATTTGGGAACAATTCAGGATAAATAAAAAGAGCATCCTAAAAAATGCTGAGTCATTGGTTTTGCACAAACTAGATTTTGTAGCTCAAATCTGTGCCTCCATAAATAAAAAGCAAGATGCAAAAACTAAACATATAAACACTTTATTTTTGGTTTATTCTAAAAAGAAACAAAATTATATCTAAATAAACTTATAGCTAAAGAGTGGAGAGATTGATCTGATTTCTTACCACACAGTTGTAAATCAATTAACGTTATGTTCTTAACATCCGTAAGAAGTGTTTTCAGGAAAGAATATCTGTTCTTTGTTACTTTCAGTTACATCAATAAACTTTCATTTAGGAAGAAAATCAGTGTGTTAAACTGAAATACAATAAAGTAGGATCTGAACTCTGTTAAGCAGCTGAAATCTTAGATAAATTAAAAATGACAAAACTTTTCTCATCAGTGTCTTCAAAGCAATACAATTTTTAAAATACTTTTATGAAATACGTATGTTTCTGACCTCACTTTTAAAGTAAACATATTTTTGAAGCTTCATATATAAGTTTTACACACAACAGAACAAACTAGCGTATTTATTTTTACATACATTCATAGCATAAGTACTAACTCAGTAAGTCTCCACGCTGCATGACCCATCATCTGCTCTGCTGTTGTTAACGTGTTCACTGCTGAAGCTGCACCACGAAATCTTGAAATCGCTTCCTCTCTTCCTGTCTGCGTGTGGCTCCGTGCTCAAGTAGAAGTCCGACTTGGGGAAAGAACGCCGCGTCGCAGGAAGACGTGGAGCTGAGTGTAACATGGAGCTCATCTGTGTTCGTGCGCAGCATGACCTGTCGTCTGCTCTCCTCTCATCCGTCTCGTCCTCGTGTCCCGTCCTGCCATTCTTCTTGTCATCATCACTTGTTTTTTATTTATTTTTTTTATTTCCTAATGTTGCACCTCCTCTTTCATGTGATCAGTTTTAATTTAGAGAAAARCCTATAATATGGCTCTCTTTTGTCTCTCTTTTTCCTCCACAGATTCTCCAGCTAGTGACTCAGCCAAATCAAAGGTAAGTAAGTGTGTCCAGCTCACAGATAGTGTAGGTTAACTTCAAATAAACCATTAACACTTAAAGCAAAGCAAAGTCTCTATTTGAAAACAGGAGGTGGGAGCAGAAATATCTGTGTTTGATGTCTCAAAAGTGTCTTGTTTTAAACGGCAAGAAAYGTGTTTGCATCATTAGTCAAAAAATGATTATTCTAATGGACTGTTGGTAGCATTCCTGTCAAATAGCACAATTAAGACGCTTAGCAAAACTTTCTTGTCACGAAGAAAGGAAGTTGCAACAGAGATATTTAAGCTAACAAAACAAGTCAATATCTAGCAGCTTACAGGTAGCAGAATTTGTAGTGCAAATATATAGAGTATTTGCTGCTTTTATTTACTGTGAGGTACTTGTGCACGACGACGGAGTGAATTTATTGCTACCAGGGCCCTGCAACAACAGCCTCATGCTGCAACAGATGAGACTTTACCAAGTCAAACGTGTGCATTGAATATACAGTACTATGTTGATAGAGCTGGGCGGTATGACCCAAATTTAAATCATGGTATTTTCAACAATTATACCGGTATCACGGTATTTGATGGTATTTTTCTTTACATCACAGCTCAGCTGATAATAAAATGTACAAACATTGCTTATTGATTAGCAAACCACTATCAGCTGAAGTTACTCTCTTTCTGCAACACAGAAACTATTTATTGACTGTGTACTGCGTGTCTTTTCTTCTCTGCCTGGTTAAAAACAGTTATGCATTTTGGTACGGTCCTTAAAGTGCCTGTGACATCCCTACCCATCAAATACAAAAAGTCAAAGAAAACACAAATTTATAAGAAACCTTGCATAAAACATGTGATTTTACCCATTTTATCACACCAATGGCATATTTTCTTTTGAACTTGGCTCAGCCAAAGTGCAACAGGAAGTGACATCAAAGGGGAACCTTTTAAGAAAGAGAACTCTGTGGTCTTTGTTTATTGAAACAATATTATTTGAACTCCGACTCGTAGCTGGGTTTCCATTGCAAATGTGTGCAAAACTTTGTCGACATTCTGCTAATGTCGAAAAAACAGTTTCGCAACTGCAGTGTTTCCATTAAGTGAGAAATGCTATTAAAGTCACGYGTGAATACGTTTGTTCTCGCGATAAGTCATTACAAATATGGCGGCAATGGATGTAAACACATAGCATATTGCTACCGCGACAATAGCGCACATCATCAGAGGAGACGTCGGTGTCTTTTATCGGGCTTTCCAGCAACAAGCCCCTACTTGGGAGCGGCTACGTATGCTGTGYTTTTGGGAAATTGTAGATGGTGCGTTTACAACTTTATACTACTTTTGTGATATTACTACTATTTCTACTTCCTGTTATCTTTTTCGTCATCGTCTTTTTCGCCAGTAGAAACAGCCRGTYCTTGATCACGTGATTCCCGTGATGTGAAAATAAGTGTTTTCATTGCATTTTTGCGAAAACTACCAATTTCGATACAGCCAAAAAACCACCTCATCCTAGCGCAAAAATATTTTGTCGAAAAATGTAATTTTTTTCCCGAAATTGACGTGTTTCCATTGAGCAAATTTATTTTCGAAATTCAAATTTCCGCATTTTCATGGTCAATGGAAACGCAGCTAGTGACTCAAAACAATCTAAAGAAACATCAGTTTCTTCTCTACAGTCTGTGTCCTTAGCTATTTTATCAATGCTTTGTTTCATGCAGGCATACCCCTTTGACATCACTTCCTGTTACTTCGCATGCAAAATATCTCAACAACTGTTCATCTCAGCAGCGGGAAATCATTTTTGCAATAAGTTAATAATGTTACCTTTCCAATAATGCCTTTATATTTATTTTTAAAATGTCATGTCACAGGCACTTTAAAGGAGGAGGGTTGAGCAAAAATCATTATCGGGTCCATCGTTTTGTGTTATTTAATAAAGCTTAATGGGACGACTCAGCCTCCGTGGACCAGTCAGCTAAGCCCTAGTACAAAACTACTTCCTTCAGGCTTTTCACAATAAAAGCATGATAACGTCTTCATAGATGAACGTCGTGCATTAAATCAATCCGTGCACGTCACTGAAGATGTGGCGAAAGCAGGAGTGTTTTATATATCAGTCTATATAAGTAATGTAATCCCCACACACGGCCAGTTATTGAGAAGGCTGCTCCTACAATTACATTAGCTTGCTAATGCATGTAGCGGTGCTGCGAGGAAAAGATGTCCCCCGTGAAACAGTTCACTGGTGGGAGCGATGTAAGGTTCAGAACGTGTTCAAGCTATTTAAACCGGTATTCAGAAAATTCATATAACAAAAATGAAAAAAAAAAAAAGTTGTTTTTTTTTTTGGTACGAACTGGTATACCGCCCAGCACTAACACGAGGCCCCTAGAGTTTGTACAAATTCACTGTCCCCCAATTAAACTGGCCTTAAATTTGAAAAACAAATCAAAACAAAAAGCAACAATTAAAACAAAYCTTCCATTAAAACATAGTTATAGGCTGTAAAACCTTATCATTCAGTGTGCTTTAAGACAGCATGTACAGCTGYTTGTGTCTCTTAAGTTCTTCTGTCTTTTTCTACTGTTTTTATGGTGATGCAAGCTCGCTTTGCTTCCACCTTCAGTTTTAACAGATTCTTACATGCTTAATAAATATTGTACTTGGTTGAATATCAGTTTTCTTGTAGTGAAACCACTTCTGTAATATAGAGTAAGCGGCTAACACAGTCTAACCTTCACTGGCTCTGCTCCGCAACACACGACACTGGCATTAACACACACAGCGGCACTGAAACTTGGTTCTCATCCAACGTCTTGTTTAAGAAACGTAAGTTAGAAAAGGCTGTGAACATTCAGCAATAGAAAATGAAAGCAGTTGTTTCTACTTATTGCTCTGCTGTCACTTGGCTGCTCAGTTTCAGCTTCATGGCAGCGCTTGTGCCTCTGCAGTTTCCGCTTCTCCTGCTTCTGCTCTAAGGCCGGCATGGACACTGTGTGTGTTTTGGTTGTGAAGCTGCTAATGTGCCTCTTTTTGTCTCCGATCTATGTTGCTTCACAGGAGCAGGTGGAGTAAAGATTTAAGTTTTTTAGTCAGGAAAGATGGGGGTTATTTGTCTCGTCTGTAAGTCGATCCTCATTTCTGAAATGCTTATTTCTGTTTGTCCCCCCCCTTCTTTCTCGTTTATCTTTTGCTGGATCGCTGGGTCTCTGAGAAGGAAAGAGAGCTCCTGGTCACCTCCATCTTTGCTGCAGCCAGCCGCAAAAGAAAGAAAAAGGAGAAGCCGCATCCTAGCAGCTCAGATGATGATCTCGATTCTGTGTTCCTCAAAATGGAAATCCCCGGCCTGAAGCCGGACCACCACATCGAGYCGCGGGACGAGGCTGGTCCCAGCCCTGACGTGACACCCGCTGTGATGCAGCAAGAGGAGAGGAAGGAGAACGGAAGGGCTGTGGAGCTCACGTCTAAAGCCAAAAGAGAGCACAGAAACTCCCTCCTCCTCAAGGAGAAGACTCCTCCCAGACACCTCTCACCTTTGCCCTCCTCAAACATCTGTTCCCACATCAGCRACCAAACAGCTGCTCCTGGGAGGTCCTCTCTGTCGGATCCCCCGTCCCAACTGGATGAAAACAACTCCGACCTCGGGACCATGAGCTCCGGAGTGTCCGTCACGCGTTCACGACCCAAGAAGTGGACCGGAGGAGCTCCCCTCGACGTGCCCGTGAGCGCCGGGCTCGGAGGCGGCGCTGGGAYGGCCGCCGGAGCCGAGGTTAGCTCCATCACCTCCGACTACTCCACCACCTCCTCCGTCACGTTCCTCACCAACGCAGAGTCGAGCGCGCTCAGCCCCGAGCCGCAGGGAGGGGAGGAAGCCGACGACGAGCGCAGTGAGCTCGTCAGTGAGGGGCGGCACATGGAAACCGACAGCGAGGGTGAATTCCCGGTATTCGCCCCGGGAGGAGGCGACAGCCAGTCCACGCCCCGCCCAGAGCCGAGCCGGAAGATGGCGGAGGTGAGAGGCGACGGGGACGCGGCCAAGGGGAGCACCGCTGCCAAACAGGAAGCCCGGCGCCTTTTTCCAACGCACAGGATGATCGAGTGCGACACCCTCTCTAGGAGGTGGTCCCTGAGACACAAAACGGACAGCGACTCATCAGCAGAGGGCGCCGCGGGGAGCGGGGACCGCAGCGAAGGCAAGGCCGAGCCCTCCGGTCGGCTGTCTCGGGTTCTGGAGGCGATGAGGAAAGGCCGGTCGACGAGCAGCATCAGCTCGTCTTCACGCAGCGAGTCGGAGCGCGCGGAGCCGGCCTGGCACCTGAAAATCACAGAGCGGCTGAAGCTCAGGGCGCGGCCGTCCGCCGACGACACGTTCGCCCTGAAGGGCCGAGGCTCCGACGCCCGCAGCAAGAAGAAGAACATCCGGCGGAGGCACACCCTGGGCGGGCAGAGAGACTTCGCTGAGCTGGCGGTTATTAACGACTGGAGGGAGCAGGGCGGYGTGGACCAAACGGCCGACCTGTCCCCTCTGGACCACCTCAAGCCCACATTCTCCTCGCAGGACTTCTCCGTCCGAGACTGGATCTCCAAGGAGCGGCGCAGGAGCTCCCAGCTGAACGCAGGTGCTGCGCCGAAAGCCGTGCCCGAGGACGATCCCCCCGACACTCCCGACGCCGCCCCTGAAAACCCTCCRCCTCCTCCGCCCGCCGACGCTCGGCCGGAGGAGCAGGTGAACGGCAGCAGGCTGCAGGATAAAAGCAGAGCCTCGCTGGGAACAGACGCTCATCCGCACAAACTCTCCGGAGGACACGTCGTGCGCTCACGGTTCTACCAGTACCTGTGAGACGACAAGAGGTGACGCCACTGCGTGAGGAGAAACAACCTGTGTGTGTGCGTGCGTGCGTGCGTGCGTGCGTGTGTGTGTGTGTGTGTGTTTGTGTATTTTAGCACAATATTTTTTCTATGAAGTATACTTGTCTTCTGTAAATACTGTGTATAAGCTTATATGATTGTTACTAAGAGATGTTTATGTGCGTAATTCTCTGCCATACTGGAACAGACACAGAAACAAACCCTGAACTTCCTCTGCAGGACTGAATGACTCTTCTATAAATATGTACATGAAATAAATAAGGCTCGTTTTACAGCACTGTTGTAAAGACTGAGGAATCACAGTTTAGTTCTTCCTCATTCAAAGTGGTATGACGAATGTACTACTCTTTCTTGGTCTAATATTAGATGCTCGAGACAAAACTTTCTTTTTTAAATATATATGTGAGGTTTTTATTTCTGTTTGTACTTGAAGTACGTAGATAAATTGAAGGCTGCTTTCTGAGCTGGGTGCTGTGGGAAATTTGTTGTTTTTTTCACAGCACATTCACAACAGCCAGATATTAGCTAGAAGGACTGGAAGATTGTTATAGTTTTATCAAATAAAAGAAAAAACAAACAGAAAAACAGTAATGAAATGCTGATTCTATAGTATGTAATGCCTGGTACAGTAGGTTTTATTTCCAAACTTTGTCAAGTTATAGTGCAAATGCGATGTTTTTACATGTGCACATTGTTTTTATCCTATAAAGAGAAGTGCCTTTTTTATTTTCTTTAAGAAAAACCTGTTTGTAATAGACATTTGTCAAGAACAGAAGGATTGTTCCAACAAAAAAGTCGCTATCATTCCTGATTCATGTCCTGTTTTTACTCAAACCCATAGCAACTTCTTGTTTTGTATTTAGATTAAATTAATTTCTTTACTTCTCCTGTTTTTTCTTCAAGTAAATAAAGTTAAACAGGCAGTTCAATATGGACGGAGAACAATAAATACCAARCGTTTAGAAGTGAATGAAGCAAATGTTTTACTGAAGAGTAAAAATCTCACCTGTTTACAGCAGAACAAGTTTCAATACCAGCCCCCCATCCCAACAAACACTGGAAATAAAACGTCTTTATTCAAGTCTTGCATTGTCCTGGAACTATTTATCACTTGTTGCTCCTTTTATGCCTTTAAGCTCATTAAACATGCTTTGCAAAAGCGTAAACATTTTGGAATAAGAAAAAAAACCCTCTTTGAATTTCAGTTTCAAGATGGCCACCGGTCAGCTGACGTAAGAAAATGCACGAAAATGGCTCTAATTCAGAGAGTTTTTACCGATATTGAGAACATTTAGCATTCCTTCAAGGGATGCTGGATTGATTTATTTGTCCTTATGGTTCAGTTAAAAGTAATTGGTCTTAGTTTTTTATAAGTTTAAATGAAATAAAAAGCAAATAAATGATGTTAAAACATGCAGGACTTTCACACTTTTGCGGTCATTTTTTTACTCATGTTTTAAAACACTTCATTTCATTCTCTGACCATAAATTCTATTGTTTAATATGGCTGATTAAACTCTTATTCAATCTATTATACCTTTCGGCCTCTTCTAAAAGTCTCATGTTGCAATAAGAATTTGATTTAGTGGTAATGTTCTGCTAATCAGAGGTAACATCTTTAATAAATGCTCAAATTGTTATATTAGTGCAAAATATAAAAAAAAACTTTAATTCTTTTTCCCCCTAAGTAATTTGAACAAAAGTGTGATGAATATTTATTGAACTATTCCTCAGCAGATAAACATGACGTCAGGACCAAGAGTCTTTTTGGTTCTTAGACGTCTTTGCAATTCTGATCGGTCGCCTTCATCCTGAAAATGTCGATTCCTTCTCTGACCAGCAGCTCTTGGGCGTAAAGAACCGTCTCTGGGGGCAGGAAGCGCGACCGTGACAGAATCCAGGCATAGTCGACGTGAAACAGGTGGAGGACGTCTGTGCAGGAGTACACAACGGCCAGACTGGTGTAGTCGGTGGTCAGAACCCAGTGTGAGCTGTAGGGAGTAACTGGGAGCAGAACCCACAGAGAAACAAAATAAAAGGTGTTTTATTAAGTTGGCGTGAGAGTCAATGACACGATTCAAGTCAGAAAACATTTATTTTCTGTTATATGAGAAAACAAATTTTTTTATAGTTATGACAAAATATTTGTCATGCAAATTGTAAAATCCTGGCTTTAATTTACAACAAACCACTTATTAAACTGATAAGTATAGCTATATATTGATACCCTGAAGCTGCTAATTATGAATGAAAATAAACACCAATATATGACAAATTAAGGTATTTTGAGTTTAAAAAATAAAATGTTCCATGAAACATACCATTAATCATGACATGTTATTAAAAAACCTAGAAAGGTATGGAATTAGAGGGGTGGCGTTGAACTGGCTTAGGAGCTACATTGGAGAAAGGAAACAATTTGTAGAATTAGATGGTCAGAAATCAGACTTACTAAACATAACTTGTGGAGTTCCGCAGGGATCCGTTTTGGGACCCAAATTGTTCAATTTGTATATAAATGACATAGTCAAAATATCAAACCTTATAAAATACATTATATTTGCAGACGATACAAGTATCATCTGTACTGGAGAAAACATTCAACAACTTTCAGAATGGTTAACACAGAAATAGAAAAATTACAGCATTGGCWCAAAAACAATAAATTATCTGTAAATTTAGATAAAACCAAATTCATGACATTTGGAAACAATAAAAAACAGGAAAATAATCCAATTAAAATATCAATTGAAAGTGTTGATTTAGAACAAGTCCATGAAATAAAATTCTTGGGTGTCATATTMGACGATAACTTCAGCTGGAAACCACAGATCAGCCTAGTAAAATCTAAAATAGCCAAAAGTGTTGCTGTTATAAGAAAAATTACTTTCGTCCTGGACTATAAATCTTGGTTTATTCTATATAACACACTCATTGTRCCACATTTAACATATTGTGTGGAAGTTTGGGGGAATACATACAAAAAAAAATTTACAGACATTATACGTCTTACAAAAAAATCTATCCGTATACTACATAAAGTGGGATACTGGGAACACACAAACCAGTTGCTCATTAAATCAAATATACTGAAATTCTGGGACCTGGTAATATTTAAAACTACACAATTCATGTTTAAGGTCCGAAATCAAAAACTTACACACAACATACAGGAAATGTTTGGTGACAGAGAGGGGGGTTATAATTTAAGAGGTGAAGGACATTTTAAAAAACAACATATTAGAACAACCAGGAAGAGTTTTTGTTTATCAGTGTGTGGAGTAAATGTCTGGAATGGATTGAATGATGAGTTAAAAAAAATTACAAATGTAAACCAATTTAAAAAACTGATTAAAGCAGAGCTCATTTCAAAATATGCTATATAAGATGTTTAATGTTCAATAGTCTATAATGTAATTGACGATATAAATAGTACTTAAAATAATTCTACATAGTTAAACATTATGTAAAATGGAAACAAGTTGTCTCTTTAGGAGGTTCTGAAAGTTAATTGATAATACATTGACAAGTAGGAAAGGGGCAGGACATTATAAGATGTATCTTCTACCTGCTCCTTTTCGAACAGAAAATATTAATTTTTGCATGTCACATGGGCAAAATAATTTGTATTGCATTTTATTTCTTAAGTGTGTTTCATTCTATTTTATTTTTCTTTTCTTTTTGATTGTTTTAATGTCTGTTCGAAATAAAAAAAACAACAACAAATACTTACAATATGAGTAGCTGAGTCCAAGTTTGGCTGATTCTCTCGTGTCAGGAATCACAGCAGTCCCTTCTGCTACCTTCAATTTGTCTTTACTGAAACAAAGAAAAAAATGATGCCACCTCTGAACACTTAATTGTAAAAATCCTTCTAACATATCTGCAAATCTTATAAATGTAGAAGGTATATTGTATTTATATGCCAGTAACTGAGGCCAGACAATACTTATATATTAAAACTCACCAACATGCAGAAAGTTACACAATAAAAACATTTTGCTCATTTTGTCTTTGGTTTAGAAGAATTTGTTTGCGAAATAATGGTTAAGAAATGATCAGACCAGCCACGTTTGACAGCAGGAATATAAAATTAACTTGGTCAGGGTGCCGCAGTTACTGAACGCATGGAAATACTTAATTTTTCAGACTTTTTAAATGTTTTCCACTATTGTATTTTCTTGTTTAAAAATATAATTTTATTTTAAATGAACTCATCAGTGGGCCAGATTGAGCTCACCCGCAGTCCAGATGTGGCCCACAGGCCACCAGTTGATTAGCCCAGTTCAACTTTAAACATTAAACATATCATGTGAAACTGAAAACGCAGAGTGTCGGTTCTCACCGGAGCCTAGAGTAAAGCACCCGGAYGGTTCCGTCTCTCCTCAGAGCGTAGTTTATTTCAATACACTTCCCTCTCTGGTAGGTGGAGGGCAGCTTGGCTATCTCATACCACCTTCCCAGGTACTGTGAACAGACAGGAGAAACGGTTACTGCAGGGCGGCTCAGGATGAACCACATGTGAACAGGTGTCTGTGTCAGTTACCTGGTGGAGGTTGAAGTTGGGCTGCACCTGTGGATTTGGACAGGGACCCCAGTGAAAAGTCTGAGCTGAGATGTGAGGGAGCAGCAGCAGGACGAGGTAGACAGCAAACATCTTTGCTTCAGGATACCGAAAAGTATGACAATTAGAGTGATTGGTACATGAAATCAGAAATAAATGCTGTTTTTTTTCTATTTCAACAAAATCAAAATATGCAAAAARGACTACCTTTTTTTATACATATTTTCTATTTTAGTGTATATTGAATTTATTATTTATATTTTAGTTTTCTCAAGTTGTGACCCGCACAACACATTTGAATTTTCTAGAATAATTTAGCATACGTTGTCTCATTTAAGATGTTTTTTTGTTTTGTTTTATTTTTTGTTCACATTCGTAGCTATTAGTATATTTGATAGAAACATATTTTGGCAGAGTTTAATCTCACAGTCACATGAGGGAACAAATTCCAGAAAAATATTTCTGTACAAAAGAAAATGCAACATTCACACACACACACACACACACACACACACACACA
>NW_013953680.1:63197-63422 GCF_001266775.1 Austrofundulus limnaeus
TCTAGTTCATCATTGGTCAGTTTGCAACATAACCAGTCAGATAGTAGACCAGATAAATTAATTGAAATTAAAGTTGCAAACAATTAATCGACTTATGATTAATTGTTGAATAATGATTTATTAGATTAAAATTTCTTCCATTTGAATAATTGAAAACATCTGTTTAAACCAGGGGTGGGCAATCATGGTCCTCGAGGGCCGCAGCCCTAAATGTTTTACATTTTT
>NW_013953681.1:0-14416 GCF_001266775.1 Austrofundulus limnaeus
GTGTGTGTGTGTGTGCGTGTGTATGTGTGTGTGTGTGTGTGTGTGTGTGTGTGTGTGTGTGTGTGTGACTCTGTCTTATCAGCAAACAAAAACAATGATTTCTCTCTATTCCTTTTGTTAGTTATGCTAATGTCTATGTGAATGTCGTAACATAACAGTTACGTATGACACACTGGTCACACTCCTGGTGGGCAGTACCTTTTATGCAACAGCATTACATTGGATCATTAACAAGTCTTTGTTTAACCTGCAGAGACACACAWACTGTAGTAAGTAGAAATTTGCTGATTCMCTTCCTGTTTAAGGTAAATTGCTACAAGTGATCCCAAAATATAAGATATAAGGCTGTGTCTAAAACTTGGTTAATCAGTCACAAAATTTCCTTCAGTGTAATYGGAAAGACTGAGGTTTAGATAGATCCCAAGTTCTGTTGAAATGATTGATAAAGRAGTGACTTCATGAAAGATGAGTTTGTGAAGCATTATTAAAAGAACCATAACTGGTGATATTCAATTGTATCACTGGTTAAACTGCTTTACTGCCAGTCCCAATATTAGATCGCTGAAACTAAAACTTTATAACAAGTTAACAGAATTTATTCAAGGCTGGAAAGAACAAATTTTCTGCCTTACAACCAACTATAAATCATCTTGCTTGCGGGGCACCCAATCCATTCAAACTAAACAAGACCATTTCTTTCCACATTGTTAGAGAAGATGACAGACAACCACATTGTCTATCTTTTTATTGATATTTCCTATTAATTTYTTGAAGAAATACTTTCTAAAACAGGAAATTGGGGTGTGATCCATCCATTAAAAAGTCTCACACTGTTCATGTTGAAGTGCAGTAGCGACAAAACGGGTCTTCCTTGTGCTGCCCCCTCCTCGGCTMTTGGGTCCTGCTTTACGAAATAATGGATTCTTATTCTTTTCCAGAAGACTGCACACATCTGCTGGCTTTGGGAGACTGTAAAATCCTCTATCAGTTACAATTATCCCATGGTTTGAGAGGAAAGCGCTGCGAGCGTGTGTGTGACCCCATCCACCCCTACTAGTGCAGGGGTGTGCAAATATCTGCTCGGGTGATTAAGAGGGAGAGCTGGCGAGATGCTCAAAGTGGAGTGCTGCGTAAGCARGAGCCGAATCCCTTAAGCACACTCAGTGTGCTGGTGCATCCATGACAAATCATCCAGAGGGAATCAACGACAGGCCAGTGAGTCTGTTTGTCCGTGAGTCTGTTTTAAATTTAGTGCTGAAGTATGTGTAATACGCCACTTAGTGTATTTTTGTGTCGTTCCATTAAACCAATTCCAACKGATGGACACAAATTTAAACCCAGTGATGTAAATCCTCCACCTTTGCTGGAAGAACCGGAGGTGAACTTCTTCAACTKACCACTGGGGGACAGCAGAAAATCTGGCAAAATATATTGACTAATGCAGTTCAACCAACTTACACAACCTTCTCTAAAAACTACATGTAAAATATCTGCCCCCAAAACAATAAAGTGATAAAAACACACTCCTAAAAACTCCTTTMTTCCTGGTACAAAAAAATGATTATAATGAGCAGTTTGAAAAAATCACAAGTTCAAAACCACTCAATTTTTTTGTCATAGCTTATGTGGCTTAAACTGTTTTTAATGAGATGTCAGAAACWGAGCGCAGATCTGTCAGGTTGCACCTGCTCTCCTCCACCTGTCAGTCTGAGAGAAGAAGGAAGACAAATTTTCCTATTAAATTAAACAAAGRCAGCTTTTTCAAAATTTTGTGCAAATACAGATGGTCATGGCTTGGCAGTAACAAAGCTATGAGTTTGCTTGWATATCTGCCTAATAAAGTGTTAATTAGCTAACATAAGCTTGTTAGGCTGAAKATTACTTTGCAAAAATTAGAACAACATAACATTTTGTGCATTAAACATTTTACTTTGTTATAAATAATGCAGCAAGTGTTAATTGTATATTTTTGTTTAGTTTTTTTGCCATTGTGTTTTATATGTAAGAAAACAGTGATCATAACATCAAAGTGCTATTCAGGCTCATGCCTTGAGAGACCAAAACACAGAGGTTAGATTTAGTGATTTAGACCCTTTTAACTCTCCATWGTACTATAGATCTCATAATTAAACCAGGCTTTACTATGTGTACATTTACCTACACCTATACATATTAGGAGTGTCCTGATACCAGTTTTTCTCAAATCGAGCACTTCAGTTTGGGTCTTCGCCAGTATTGACTTAGAACCTAAACATTAGACAAAGACTTTAAAAAACATGTATTTTATTTAGAACAAGGTGGCWCTGCTTCATAGTCCTACACTTCTGKTGYAACATACTGTTGCAACATTTCATTTTATATAAAAATAATAACTAAGAATATTTTTTTAACAACATGGAAATGACTACAGGTATATAAAATCCTTAAAAGAAATGACTAAGTAAAAGTAAAAATATCTCAACTGAAAATGACTTTGGCAAAAAAAATATTTCACTGATAACAAAAGTAAAAGCCAAAAAACTGCTCACACTGATTTAGAATTAAAAATTTGAATGGAATAGTAAAAAAGTAAAAGTTAAGATAAAAAAGAAAGAAACTTTAAAATTACTTATGTATTGTAATGTAAAGTAAATGTACTTAGTTACAATACACCTCTCAAATTGACAAACTTCTGCCAATTCTGTTCAAAGTGAGCATTTGMATATTTTTATCACAATAAACTTACAACATATTTGATTTTGCTATCGCTTTGCATTACCTWCTACTATAATACTGTTTTGTCATTGCATCTTATTGATTACATGACATCAATATTGTCAGAGGGCCTTTAGCCATTGCTAAACTGTGCAGTACAATACTCTCATAAATAAAAAAGGAACAAAGAGTTGGCTTCCATCCTTCACATAAATGAACCAGTACAAAGAGATGGCTCAGCTGCAACTGACAAATCACTTGTTTGATATTTGTTTTCCAGAGAGACGGAAACCTTTGACTTTGTCTGAATAGGACACAAAAATAACCATGGAGACAACTTAAAAGAGAAGTAAAAAATATTTGACCAATTCACTCTTAAAGATTTTTTTAATAAATATATTTTCATTTTTTTGTGTTATATTACATTTTAAATTCTACTATTATTGTTCAACATACGCTCTTCCTAAGTCCTTCTTGTTGGACAGAACAGTTTTGTGGTCAACATTTTGCAGCATTTCCTTGACTTTCCATCTACTACACCCCCGCTGAACGTTTTCTGTGGCACTTATGTAACATAAGTGTTTGATTTACATCCACTTGCGCGTGTGCGTTGTGTAAAGCAAGCCAAGATGGAGGCTGTCTTCGAAATGCACTGTTTGCAACAGTGGAAGAGATAAAGAAGGTCTGTGTTTCCTGGCACTGTTGCAGATTTATCTCTCTGCTCACGGCTCTGATTTTATTGCCTGGCTGGCCTCAACTGGATACCATGTCTTTTCTCTCTCTCTTTCTCTGTCTCTCTATCTTGCTCTCTACTTCCCACAAAGTAGGAGGCACCTGCCTTTTTATTTATTTATTTATTTATTTATTTATTTATTTATTTATTTATTTTGCTATTCATGTTTGGGTGGCTACAAATCTGCCACATTGCTCCATAAAGCTGCTTAGGGCATGGCTCAACAAATATCAAGGAAGAAGAGAATAAATAAATAATGGCTAAATAAAAGAGAAACTCTCATTTGGAGGGAGACAACATTTCTGCACACAAAATGAAGCCCMACTGTAAAATATTTACTTCAGAGTCTCGGTGCATTGGACACTGCAGGGAGTCTGTGGAAGCTCACTGCAGAACACAACACAACACACACTTCTACTCTGCCTCACTTTAGTTGATGGGAGTGCCAGACTCTTTTGCAGCAAACCATTAGGGGGAAGACCTTGGCTTTTCAAAGGCACAAATTAAACAATCAGCCTGCAGAAATTGGTTGCTCAGGGTATGTTTTTTTTTCTTTTAAACTACCTGAGTCATCATCAGGATTGTTTTTGATTGAGCTCAAATTAACAATGCACCTTGAGCAAGGTAAAAAAGATGTTTGACAAACACACATTTATCAGACACTGAGGGTTTACCAAAAGATTGCTCAATAAACATATGAAGCAGCATGAAATAGAAAACGTCTGGCACCCCAATGTCAAAACTAAACAAATTAAAAAACAAGATTATCAGACTTTATAGTTGAAAATTACTATCTTTATCAAAGGCCAACTGTATACTACATATTTAGCAACTTTGGAAAGAATTTCAACCCATAATTTAAGTTCARTTTTTGTCTCTAGTTGTCATTTTTGCAGTGAAAGCACTCTGATTCTCTTAGATTTGTATGTTTTGGGGGGTATGCTTTTAAGGTTTAGTAAAAGATTTTCAATGATATTAGGGTTTTTCAAAGTCATTTCAATGTTGAATTTCATGTAATATGATCATTATTGTACAAGTCACTGTGCCATTTGCACAACTGGTGGTGTTTGCATTCTAAGTTTGTGGGTTATTAATTGCATTAATTTCTCCATCATTTTATGAAATGTTCAACTGTAGCAAAAGCCATACAGCATGTATGAGTAAGCTCAGTACGAACAGTTTGAGAGCCAAATATTTCTATACCTTCTGCTACAGTTCATGGGACTTGTTCATAAAAAGATCAGACTTTTTCAGATGTTCATTTGCAAACCCCTGATGCATAATTTTGTGGTAAAGATTTTTTGTTTCTCATCTCTCTTGTATGAAGGCCACATTTGTCTTTGCTTCCTTGTGGTTTTGGTCCTTTGCAAAGGTTTTTTTTTCTTATAAACCAAACAGGGTTTGATTTGGTCTTTTTTATATAGAAGCAGCTTTCTCAGAAAGTTACTGAAAGCAAAGGACGAGAATTAATACTAAGCATTAGGTACTTTTATATTAATACAATAAGAAAAATGTGTCTTGTATTAAGTTTATGCTTTTTGTTTTAGCTAAAATACTTTTTTAAGTTTGTACTGCTCTAAAGGCTGCAGGTATTTCAGTTTACACAACAAATGCGTAGAAACTCACAATTCAGATGGACAACTTTAAAAGGTTAGAGTCTATTTATAAAAGATTGATTTTCTTTTGTTTCTTTTAACCTTTCTTGATAACGATTTTTAAGAGTCATAGTCCTGAAAAATGCTTGGTCTGCTACCCTTACATAATTTATCTCAGGGTGCAATAACTTTTCAGTCTTTGTTGCTCTGTATMCCATATAAAATTGTATAAAGTTTTATTCAAATGTAAAAATGAATGCCTGAATTAAGCACCATATTTCCCTGCTGTTCCCAAATGTTTTTTTTACTCAGTGATTAWTATTTGACCTCTACCACTCTAAAACAGATCATTCTCCCATTAAAGCTGTTTCTCAAGAAATATTCCTGTTTTATGAAAGCGCACCAGCCATTTATTACCACACACACACCAGCGCAAACTAARGCACAAGATAAGAAGCACACAATTAATCACAAAGCAAACAGAAGAAAGAGCTAACAATGAGGATTTAAACAACTGTGAGACATTTTCAAGTGGGAAGCCTTTTCTGAAGATCTCAGTGGAATAAAAGATAGAGACAAATGACACCAATAGCTTAAGGGCCCCCATTGTGCACCCTGTTCATGCATGGGTGTGAGTAGGCTGACATGTGAAGCTGAGCCTGTCAGTTTATCAACAGCAGCAATTTTTCACCCTTGATCAGCCATCCGTGGAGGCATTTCAAATGAACTACCTGCATTCCAGCAGCATCTGATAGAAGACAAAAGGTGAGCGCTCAGTAAATTATTGTACCTTCTATGCCTTTGTCTCCACACCTTTCTTTCTGTCACAAACTCTTGCAGTCCTCTGTTTTCCCAGACCTCTCAGTCTTGTCTGATTGGCTTCAACGTGACAGACACATTAGCCATTCACGGAGCAGCAAGCACCATGTGGACAGTGGACTGTGCCCAGAAAACGAGCAATATGCTGTTGCAGAAAGAAAAACAAACAAACAAATAAACAACTTGCATATACCGTCTTCTGCAGGCATAGCCACGTGGTAATCCCATTGTGACCCCACGTCAAAAGAGACAAACAATGCCGACAGAAAGCGGCCGCCTCTCAGTGCGGTGAGCCCGTGTATGGAGCCCTGGCACCATATGGGCTCTCCATTGTTGACAAAACAGCCTTAGGGATATTAGCACCCATAATTTGCATATGAGGAAACCACTCTTGCAATTGTTTTTCCTTTTGTTATCTCTCCAGCCAATAAAAGCGCCATCACTGATCTGCATACGATGCCTGGGAGGCGTGCTGGAGATGATTTGTAAAGTCATCCATTTCCTGTCATTTGGAAGCAACTCAGACACGACTGACAGCAGCTGGAAGAAATCCCACGATGATCTTACCTAGTTGCAGCTCCATGGTGCTAATCTTGTTTTCCGTGGGAAACAGGATCTTTGGTGGCTTGTCGGTCAAAGGAGCTGAAAAAGAAAACAGACATGATTTGACAAGGCAATGCTCAATCTATTACTCCTTTTTCTAAACACATTTTGTTGCCTCTTTGCACTCACTGCAGGCTTTGAGTTTCATTAATTCAACCTACTTCTAATTATTCAAGCATTACTACTTTAGCAAGAACATGGCATCATTTAATCTGTGTAAGTGTTAGGTATCTGAAGAGCCATCATGAAAAATGTGTGCGCCTCAGTAAGAGGGAGCAGCTGATGCTCTAATGATGCTAATCATCCATACGGTGGATGTCAGACCTGCTGCTTAAGTCTCTTCTCTGGGGAATGTCAGGATATGCAGCAGTTTTATTGTTCCTAAAAGCCTTTCCGTGTTGTGCAGGAGAGGCTGTACTCTTTGTAAAGGTGGTGTGAAAACAAAAAAAGGTTCTTTTATTAACAGAATTAAAGACATACAAGGAGAGACAGATGCTATATGCAGATTTTTAGATGTCTTGATCATGAGGCATTCATTTACCTACTACAAGACAAGCAACAATAACATGTAGAGTTGAACCATAGCAGAAAAATAAGGACATTTGTGTTTGACAAATTATTTCTTTGTTGTAACAATGCTTCTTTGCAACAAKTATACCATTGGGAAGTCTGTTAATTTCCATTCTAAATGATGCCACAATTGTAAGAAACGTGTTTGTGGGATGAGCAGTAGAGCTGAGTGTGTGGGTTGTGCACATGATCATTTGAATTGTTAGAACAAAGAYATAACCTACCAAACACAAATTACCTTATTTTTTCTGCTAAATTTAGTTGTTAAGAAAACACCTTCATTTGGACAATGGCACCTCAAATATGAGCTGCTGATCTGAACCAACATCATAAAATGCCTTCAATACTTTCACTTTGATTCAGTTGAAAGTTGATATGACGATGCATYGTTTGTCCATGTTCAGCTAAAATATGTTTATTTTTGTTTACTTTGATTCTCCTCTCCAGGCTAATCCAGGATTAAGGATGCCAAACAGGTTCAGGTTTTCTTCAACTTTATTCCTCTGGTATGCACTGGGTGTGCTCTGACAGCACAATCCACTCTACCAAGGCTGGTTTAAGACAATTCAAGCCTTAAAATGTGAACCTTACAGTGGTTTTCCATCATTTTACACCTCAGTTATTAATTTTTCTTAAGAGTCTCCATGCTATGGGACTACCACAATTGTTTAAACCTTTCAAATTTTCCACTCCAGCTTGAACAATTAGGTCTATAAATCATTTGCTCAAGGACATTCTAAGATTTTGATCAAAAACAGTGATGAGAGTGCTGTTTTGGTGCAGGTCCCTAATCTATGAAAAAACTAATATTTTTACATAAAAGTGTGTAAACTATCGATCATCTAAACTTCATTTAATTTCAAATTAATCAACCATGCTTGAATACAGTTTAATTCTCATGAGCTTTTAGTTTTAGTTGAAGAAGAAAATATTTCACTTTCATTTTACAAGTTTATTCCCTTTTGTTAACTTTTATATTAAAATTGGTTGTAGACCCAACCTGACATGATGGCACACCGAATGGATGATTAAATTGATGACACACAATTTCATTTAAAAACWAGCCTTCACGCCTAAAACTCTAAACCAAAAGAGTTTTAGATAAGAGGAAAAAACATTAAAATCAAAAGAGAACTGGTCTTTTATTTATTCACAAAGACACATTTAAAATGTGATTTTACCCCACAGTTTGCTGATAGGCAAAATGTTGTTTGATGTGCATGGTTGTGTAAAGTTCTTGGTTCAATGCATCATGAGTTAACTAAGACTGGATCTGCCAGGGTGAACTGTTTCTGTGACACCACATAGACTTATTGAGTTGATCATGCTTTGCTCTGATAACACCTTTTTTCTCTCTCTTATGTCAAATATCAGATACAACACCTGCTTGTATAAATAGTGACTGAAAGGCTCAATGACTTCTGAGAGGGGCGGTCATGGACTTTTAGGCTCAACTGTTTGCACTGTTAATAGGTAATCACACCACACAAATTACACTGGATACTGATACAAATTTAATTACATGTCAAACTACTTTACATAATTACACAATGGGTGATCCTATAGCTAATTATAAGCCTGGAAAACAAATGGAGACAATCTGTGTTGGGGAACAGATGAATGGAAGCAGATGTGGTAAAGAGAACAAAATAAGGAGGAAGCACAGAAAAAAAGTTAATGAAATATCCAAAATGCAAAAGAAATAAAAATCAAGAAAATTACTCCATCATGAGCATGTCCCTTAACTCCACCCAAACTTCTCTAATTTTTTAACTACTTTTATGCAAATATCAATTATCATATCTCAAAAGGGAAACACCACTGAAATCAAAACTTATGGTACGTTCACACRGAACGCGTTTTGAGCTGCAGGAGCGGCCGGTGCAAAGTCTATGGTGGACGTGCCTCTAGGGGTCATGCGTTGCGTACCTACGTTTTGGGCAGCGTGCAAGGAAGGCAGAAGGGGCGCAGTGCGTTTTCCACACATGCGATGCTGTGGAAGCAGCCGCCGCCAGAGTTCAAAAATCTGAACTTTTCACTGCTCGACGCAGACGGACTGGAGATCTTTACCTGAAATCGACCGTGGCAGTTGGATTTTCTGGCAGGACATCTCAGTACCGATGTGGATCAGCTGCTTGGGACAAATAAAAATAGCAGCTTCTGGAGTGACGAAACTAACCGAACAAATTGCCTCTAAATCATCGGGTGAGATAATTATCTGCTGTGCGCAACGTTCGCTTGCGCTTTAGTAAATAAATCAAAGCCATTTTTTTATTTTATCTTTAATTCACCCGCCGAGGACAGGCYCTCCTCCCACACCCTGCTGCAGCCACTGCTGCTGCTGCTTCTCGTTCTGGTCTGAACATAGTGCGTCCAACTTGAGGCGTTTTGRGCTTTTTGGCTGCTCAAAACGCGRTCGGTGTGAACGTAGCATGAGACTTTCTAACTGCTTAATTTGATATAACCAAACAAAATCAAGTGGTCAGATACTAAACAGGACTTAAAAATARAAATATACACCTCTAGAAGGCTTTGACACAAAGGTGTGTAAATGTCACACAAAAAGGGAAATTATATCTTATGATAATCATCTCTCCATTTTATTTAGCTTATTCATAGTTGGGACATGAAGGCAACAGGTCCTCCTGGGGGATTCCAATGGCTGTGTCTCAATTCATAGGCTGGGTCCTCATGAGCACATAGCCCAGCTGGGCCATGTGGACCACATCCTCCCCGGGCCAGGTAGGCTGCTGAAATGAGACGGTTTACCCTTCYCCTGACGTCGGCTTTATGTAAGTTTGCATGACCACACSCTCCCCCTTTACCATAGTGATCAGTTTCATATCAGACAAAATGTATTGGGACATGTATTTACACGTCTTATTACTGGAAGAATAACTTCACAGTTAAAATGTTACACGTAAAAACAAAACAAACTAAAAAAAAACATTAATAATTCTGGTTTAGCTCCAGTATCAGCACTTGTAGTTGCATTTTCTTATTTAACATCTTATTGCAGCATACATTTCTTCAGCTAAGTTCCTAAACTTGCTTTTTAAAACAAATTCTTTGGTCCGTGGTGAATTTCCAAACAATGCCAACTCGTTAAYAAAAATAAACAKTCCACCGTCTTCGTTCCTCTGTTTATTTTGCTGCCCGCACATTGAATCCTGGGATATTCTCGGCCGGTGAGGATGCACAAACGCATCCTCGGATTTTCAGAGTTTGTCGGCTGCATTCCTCGGCCGCATGAGAAGGAGCCTTCAAATCGGGACAGTACCCGGTGTAAGGCAGTGCCGTATGCTGCCAACAAAAGTGTAGACAGATTGGATCAGTTCCAATTCCATAGGACTTTTAACATCCAGCAGACTTTCTGCTGAGTCATGACAGTTTTTTTGTGTTCTGTATTTTGGAATCTTCTCCGTGTTTACATCACCTCGCTTTCTGTTTGGCTACACATCTCATTCAACAGGCTTTGAGAGCTCGGTTGAACACTACACACACTGTGAAATCGGGCCAAAAAATCAAACATGTTGAATATCCCCGATTTGAGGTCGGAGTGGTCCTGACGTCTTTCCGAGCTGACTAGATCACTCATTTCACCARCCATGGCAGGAATATCTGCTATGATTATCTTTAGAGCCATCACAATAATCTGGACTTCCTTAAGATTGTCAGAAGGGCAAAAATCGGCCTGATTTTCTTGTAGTGTGACTCAGGCCTAAGACAATGGACTCAGAATCTTATATCTAGAATAGACTTAATGCCACATTTCAAATTTCAGCCTTGAACTCCTCCTTGTATATTTAATAACAAAAAATTCTAAACACAATTGCATGAATATAGAATAATAAGAACAATGAAGCACTTAATCTCCTAAAAATAAGCATGGATGACTTTGTGAAATATAAAAAACATGTTTTGAAATGGTAAATGGCTTGAACTCAAATAGCGCTTTATCAAGTCCACTTGGATCCCAAGGCGCTTTACACTTCAGACATTCACCCATGCACACACACTCACACACTCATGGTGGTAAGCTCCAGCCACAGCTGCCCCGGGGCACACTGACAGAGGCAGGGCCACTTGAAGTTAGTTCTTAATCATTTACCTAATCATGATGTTCATGTCACAAAACATTATGTTGGTCTTCTGTATCCTAAATTCTAATCCTGCAGACACTCAAATTCAACAGCTCGAAAACGTTAATAAATAATTTTTTTCTGGAACATTTAGTCTTAATGTTGCAGAAATGGCAGCTTCATTTATCAGAGCTTCAAGTAAAATTTAGATTTTTTTTCTTGACACCAGTTTGTACACTTATGGCACCTGAATGGATTGCTTGGAGTCTTTGTGCAAATTTGAAGCTCTTTGATCAACGATCCACTGTAAAACATTGAAAAGTGTCCAGAAAACAGATAGAATGTATCTTTCTTTGCAGAAAACTAAGTTTAATACCTATTCAAGTGAGACAAAAAATGGTTTTGCGCTAAACTTTTTGGACACTTCATGACACTTGGGTTGGATGAAGCCTAATTAAATACAGCTGCACAGGAGTTACAGAACACACAGAAAATCTCTTTTAACACTTTAAAAATGCTGCTCAAACGCAATCTTTGTGATCCTTTGGCCTTATACTTAATGATGCTCTTATTATCTAAAAACTATAATAGTATTTGTGAACCTCAGTGACAATTTGGGGAGGAAAAAACTGCAACATTATTACACTATAAATATGCAACTACTATAACAGGCATCCACTCTGGGAAAAAAAATCTCGATAGGACTTATTACCCAGATAAATACACTATAGTTTGAGATTGGGTCACAGGGGCATCAGATTAAGCAGATAGTTCTAGACTTCCCTCTTCCCAMGTATCTCTTACAGCTCATCTGGAAAGACTTCATTTAATTCTCAGGTCAGATATAATCTCTCCAGTGAGTCCAGGGTCTGAGGTCTTTGCCCAGTGGGACATGTCCTAAATGGAGGGCGTCCAGAAGGCATTCGTCCCCCCCCCCCCCCCCCCCCCCCGGTGTCTGTCATGTGTGTGTTTCTTCGGACGGATGTTCTAAACTGCAAATTTCAATCTACATTGCATCTTGATGTTGTGTATGAATGACAATAAACGACTCTTAATTCTTGATTCTCTTGATTCTTGATCCTCGCCACTTGCCCAAACCACCTCAGCTAACTTTTTTTGATGCAGAAGAGTAGCGACTCTATTTTGAGCTCCTCCAGAACAGCCAACCGTATCACTAAAGGCTGAGTTATAGTCGCATTTTGGAGCACACGCGCACCCTTGCCGGTGGTGGAGATATTTATACTTGGCATTGTATATTGGAGATGTCTCCAAAATGACATGTGAAATTACACTTTATAACTTGTGAAAATGTTGTAAGTAGGAGAACAAATGCTTGACAGACACACTCACAGCCTTTGCAGAGTTAGAAAAATTTGGAGGTGCACGACCACGCGCCAGGACAGCACGTGGTGCCAACACGTAGGGGCGGGGACGGCACAACTGCATCACTATTGGTGCATGCCCCCTCGCGCCATGTGCGACACATCAACTATAAACCAGGCTTAAAAGTGATTTCATCCACACTATGAAGAAAGCTAATTTCAAAAGCTTATATTAGAAAACCATCTCAGTTTTTCCGTCATGATCCACATGAGGCTTGTAATATGAATGAATGGTATTGGAAGCTTTTTCTTTTTTCCCCACAACAGACTGGTACAGTGCCCATATCACTACAAACACCCTCCCCTTTTATATTCAGTACCCACACTCATAAACAAGACCCCAAGGTACTTAAACTTCTCGTTTGGGGGCAATAGCTCATTACCAACCATAAATGGCAATCTATCGTTTTCTGATTTAGTTCCATAAAAACATGCATTTACATTTGCTTAATTTTTTTAATTTCTTTGTCATCAGTGTATGTTCCCATACAATGACAATGTTTGTGCTCTGCATTTGAGCCATCACACATGGGAAACACCCCAAAGGAGCAGCAGGCAAATATGCAAGCACCCAGGGGAGCAGTTGGGAGTTGGGTGTCTTGCTCAAGAACACCATGACATYTGGMCATGGAGGGAAGTCGAACCTGTGACTTTCTGGTCCCAAGCCGGCTGCCCTACCATTAAACCACAGCTGGTTAAGGGTTATTTTTCTTTGTTTTTTATAAAAATTTCAACGGAATATTTTGACTCRAGTTTGTAAATCTTGAAATGGAAACTGGCTTTTGTTTTATCACATRTTGACCCTGAAACAGTCTTTGTGAGATAAAACATGGTTAAAATGATGACTTGCATAACTGAAGTGAGCCCGTTTAAAATAAGATAGAAAGAATGACAAAGCATCACACTTTTGATTTTATCAAGTCACACATTACAACTACAACTTTATTGAAAAAAAAAACAACTTTAAGTTACATTTTCATTAAATGGATGCTTGAAACTATTCTTGTTATCTTGAATTTACACCTTTTTGATCTGTGATCTCATTTTGCAGACTTTTTATTTTATTTTCTAATMTTTTTGATTCTAAAAATCTCAGTAAGTTCTATATAAACTTTTATACAAATATTCACTTTGTTTTTTGTCCCTCTTTATATTCAGATAAATAGTGCTTTCATCACAAGGATTACCTTAGCCATAAAAGTTCTTCATAGAAAGTTGAAGCATGTACGTATATGAAACAAAAGACTGGACAGCGTGTTCAAATCACTGGTCTTGTATATTTTGGAAAACATGTCAAAATAAGTGGCTGGATGCTTCTATTTAAAAATAGATATAAAACAGCTACAACCAGGCTTTGAGAGTGATTAGAGAGAAGCTTTGCATGTTTTATGTACAGTATGTTGGCCTGAGTGTTTTAYCACAGCATGGGACTCTACGGAGAAAAAAAAAAGCTTTGTGATCACTCATCCACAATTCCAATTTTGCTTGGTGGTAAAGCTCAGTGGACCTTCCAGCTGGATTATTCCAGGTGACCAACTGTAGGCAAACAACAAATTAATTAATTAAAGGAAGAACTGAGATACTTGAATCCTTGGGCTTTTTCTGTTAGCTGTCACATTTATGGTGGCGGAGGGCAGGATTTGTAGAGCAAAATTGTTCCAAATGGAAAAATGAAAAGGAGTCAAATGTACAAATGGCCATCACGTGARAGAGGCCGACACACATTCATGAAGTGACACATATGCGTAAGATTCTGAACAAAGGACTGTTGTGTCTTCATGAATTTTTTTTTGTGATTTCTATTTTAAGCAACAGACACAGTCAAGCAGAAGAAAAAAAAGAAGAAAAGAAAAGAAAGAAAAAATATTAAAGTATCTCAAACTGATAAACCTGAACAGAGACTGGTCTATTTTTTCTACAGCTACGAAACTCCTGCAC
>NW_013953681.1:14426-25653 GCF_001266775.1 Austrofundulus limnaeus
TAATTTTATACCGTGATTTTTACCGTTACCGTGAAGGGATTCAATTTATACCGTGATATGAATTTGAGGTCATACCGCCCAGCCCTAGTGCAAATCAAAGGATAGAACCCTAAACATATCCAGGAGTTCTGTTAAACCCATCGATAAATCAAGATTACGGCCTTTGACCAGAGAGAACACACAAGCTTAGAGCTGTGCTACAGTCTTGACTAATGAATTCACTCATTTGGACAAATAAATGCATCCTTGTCTGTACCCACCCTGTAACTATAACAGGTAAAAAAAAGTGAGAGAAAGAGAGATGGAAAAAATATTTTGACCTTGGTCTAGGCTTTTTAGCTCTCAGGGTAGAGGGCTTTAGCCTACAGCCTTAAATATTTCAACACTGCTTGGCTGCCTGGAAAGTGCTGAACTAGAAGAAGGGATAGAGGCCAGACCTCAGTTTTCAWCCTCCCCCAACAATTAACACAGCAGCAGGACATCATCACAGTACTCAGCGGTGTGTCTGCGTGTGTATGTGTGTGTACAAAACGTGTGGAGCAACCCATTGTTTAAACTCAGGGGTCCCCTATTCATTCGCACAACATAAAGTACTATTTACAGAATTTGTAAAATGTCCCCATGACACACAAAAACACAATTTTCAGCTTCTTACCGGTTACTGTGAGTTCTGTCGTCCTTCTGACAACAAAACCACCAAACTGGACTTCACAGGTGTAATTCCCAATATCGTCTTCCTTTACYTCTTGAATGGACAAAATGTCTCTCTTCTGAATTATACTGGCCCGCCACTGTTTTGGATGGCACTCCTGTGTATCAGAGAAAGTACAGGCAGGTAAAAATGCTTATAAAAAGATACCAGAGCCTTCACTTGAGAGGTCAATGATAAAACAGCTGCAACAGATATAAAAAGGCAGTGGACAAAAGAAAAAAAATCAATCAGTTATGAGCAATAGTTTCCATTTAAGAAAGTCTAAAATTAGCCTAAAAACTCGCTATGTTAGAAATAAAATACTGTTAATATTTTTTGAGGAATGATTTAATAATTCATGACATTTTTATAGTTAAAAGTTAATTAATGATGGTGTATTTTTACCTCATATAAACCTAAATTTGGCACTTCAGTTAAAAAGCAGTACATCAACTGAATTTGTATTTTGTTTTATTGAGTGGGCAGCACAACGGCTAAGTGGTTAGCACTGATGCCCCATAGCATAAAGGTCCTGGGTTGGAGCCCCTGTTTGGACCAAGTGTTTCTCTGTGTAGAGTTTGCATGTTCTCCTCGTCTTTGCGTGGGTTTTCTCTGGGTACTCCCGTTTCTTCCCACAGACAAAACATGTACAAGAGTTTGCCTTCTGGCCCAGGCCTCCCTTGCAAAAGAAATCTGTAATCACCACAGGATTTGCCTGGTTAAATAAAGGTTAATAATAATAAATATTAGTGACCCAGCTAACTGCCATTAGCAATATAAGCTGATAATATTTTTTTTCTGCATTTCATGCACTCAACTGTTGTAGCAACATGCTCCCTGACAGAGACAGAACAGTAAATTTCACAGTGTTCTTGAAAAACGAACAAACAAAAGTGCAAATAAATGGTTTATTATCAACTATCATTATGTTTTATATGCAAGGTGGAAGACATGATGTAGGATTTTGACATAAAAGGCTAGTGAAACACATTTGTCATTCAAATCAGATTTCTGATTTAATCAGTTATTTTAGTCTTTCAGACTTTATTTAGAACTTTAAACATCTTGGTGCAAATTGAATGTAGCATTGTAGTAGTAATAGCAGTGTGCAAACCGGTTTGATCATTTACCTGAGATCAACTGCTTTTGTCTCAACTCTCATGCTGTGTTTATTTGAAAAAAGGCTTACGTTGTGATTTATTTTCTCTATTTTTTATGTTGTTTAACACTAATAAATAAAGTGGTCATGAATATTTGCTGATGTTAACCTAAGTGCTAAAATGTTAATAAGTTGCATTTTGAGTAAAAAAGCTTGTGCAAAATATGAATGTGGACAAATCCTTGGCACYTCAAACAGGGTTATGTATGATTTGAGATTATTGGTAATATTGTTAATCTGGCAACCTTTTTTTAAAATTCTTGAATTTACTCATATATTGTTGACTATTAAGTGTTTAGGAGCTGTCTTGTGTAAAATAAATGTTATTGTAACTTWAAAGGCTATACATCTGCAATCCGCAAAAGACAAAATTGAAATGTATTCACATGAACAAAGAATCTGTAGTATTTCAATTTTGTCTGTTGTAAATTAATTTATGTAAATGCTCTCTTTGAGGAAGCATGATCTTCTCCTTTTGCACATTTCTCACCATTTCTGCAGCACKCTTTCCTCAGAGGTGCAAAAAAGACTGCTTCATTAACTTATGTATTGTATATSAAGTAACATAAGCAGGACTCATAAGGTTTACAAACCCACAAAATGTTAAAAACTGGATAGTTTCAGGGATACATAGTTTGCCACTCTAACAACATAAGTCAGTATTGTAAAATGATAAAAAAAAAACATAATCCAACTTATCTGATCAAGATTTATTGCGCTGAACTGAATATTCTCCATTCAATACTTTACTCGGGACACAGAGGACATAGAATTTTATTTACAGAGGTCTCTCCTGGCGAAATAAGTGTGTTTGTTCTGTGTCTGTGTGAATGTGTGAGTATCCGTGTGCAAGCACAGTGAGAAACTCTGTGACATGATCCTCTCTCCAGCTCCTTGGCACTCTGCTGGGGACAGCGGCGGCTCTGCGTATTCTATTCCATTGTTGCTCCCGGCAACCTTTGAATTCAATCACAGCGTCTCCGCAGAGGTCCAAATAACTCTGGGTCCCAGCTCTCCCAGTCATTACCCAGATTGTAATTGAATTCTAGAAAAAATAGAGGTCAAGTCCGGCCAGTTAATCTACTGCTGATCTGCTTGTGATTAGTTTGGCCTAAACTCTTGGTTGGGATGCACTTTTGTTGTCTGCGGGCCGTGTCTGACCTGGGAAAGACAAGAACTTAGGTGAGTGAGGAGGGGGATGAAGCAGGGTGCAGGAGCATTTGGAGGGCATCCACTCTTTCCACGGGGCACAAAATGGCATAACACAATTCTGTTCTCGTTGAAGTTTTGTGCTCATTATGAAAGTRGTCGCTGTGGCTGCCCTCTGCGCAGTTCTCGTTCTCTCTAGATGACTCTCACAATATCGTGGAATGTTCTGAGCACTGCTTAAGTAATTGCCTCCATACATAATCTGCCTAAGTGATTTGGAACTGCATTTCCAACAAGGCTTTAAACTTAAACAGCCAAGAAATTAGACAAAAACAAACCAATGAACCATTGAAGAATATTTCCCAGTTGTATAATCACTGAAACAGAAGCTCTCCGTATTGATTTTCTAAAAATAAAGTCAGCAACATTTACACAAAATGTGACACAAGTCATGATTACAAATGACACAAAGTTTCATGTTTTTACCAGCTAATAAGCCTACCTTGTGCCACARAATCTCAGGTTCTTTGCCAGGTTCAACGTAGTCATCGATGTCAGGACAGAGGATGTCTTTGCTCTTACTGAGTTCGGCCTTTTCATGTTTTCTCATGTTGGAATTGTAACAAAGGTCTGTGTCYTTTTCAGCCACAGTCAAAGACATGGACACCTTCATGCAGTATGTCGAGTTCCTGTTGGTAAAGAACAACACAAGGAGAATAAACCTTAATTTATTGTACTGAATAGGTAAGGAGAATCATMATTTTACCCATTATCTACATGACAGAGGTTGTGTTATAGCTACAGAGTGTAAGAGAAGAAAAGAAGCTGAGTCAATGAAACAATTCCACAAAGAAAATAAACCAATCCTATTACTAKACGTGCTGAAATATGTGCATTTTAATAGACATGGCCTTTATTGCCACTAATATCCTTTGAGCTATTTTTAATCTTTTTCATTTTGCCTCCGCCTCCCTCACCCTGCTTTGTGATTGTTCAGTTAGTAATAATGACACATTCAGCAGCTTTACCAAGTCAATGCCGAACGCTCGTGAGCACCGCTGGATTTATGGAGGGAATCAGAGAATGCTAATCAGACAAGAGAGAAATGCAGAGATGGTCTAACTAGGAAGAGAGAGCTGCTTGGTCATCACAAGTCAGTCCTCACTGCTTGTTAACCCCCTTTCTGTTTCCCAGCAACCATCAACACTCCTAGCTATCTAACTTTGCTATCTAGGAAAGAATAATGACTTCCCRTCTATGCTGTTAATGTCATTGGTATGTGTCACCAGTGACACAGTGCTATTTCACAGCTCCCACTTCCCCYGTAGTGGCTGTGACAAGGCATTCCCTGCAAGATTTACACTACAAGGCCAAAGGGATGTATACGACTTAGCAACWGTAATAGCTTACACTTTTCTGAGATGTAATTCCACAAAATTTTAAGGAGTGATTGCAGATACTGGTTCCCTATTCAGCTTCACAGGGATTGGTGAGTTCATGGTCTGATGACACTTTCCCCTGTTTTCACATATTGATTTATCACATATACAGGTATTTWAAAAAAACGTTAATTTCTAAGTATTCTGTATTAATCACTGAAAATACCAAGACAGATAAAACACAGTAATGATGCATGGTTACTCATGATTAATTAGCAGAGCCAACCCATGGCATAGGTAATATAGGTAAATGCTACAGGCACAAGTGGGGGGCTAAAAAGATAGAGTATTCATGCTTTCGTCTGTAGAGTGATCACTGGTTACTCTGGTTTATGAATGCAACTTGCTCTGCAGAGTTACCAGCCTGCTTTTTTGGTTTCGGTGATTTTTAAAAATTTCCAAGGGAGATTTCCCCCTGGACGCCACCTAGAACTTCAGTCCACATCTGCTTGTTAGCATGAAGGTGTTCCTCATTGCAGTCAGCAAACGTTGGCAGGTAGGAGGTAGACTTTTTCTAATGAATTGTTTTTTTAACTATTTTAATTGGACAATTTAGTTTGTAAAGATAAAATGTAAGTTTGTTTGTTTGTAAATTGGCAGTGAGGTTTATAAAACTGTACAAGGGGTGCCACTTGAATTGTTGCCTATAGAGCACCAATTTGCCTAAGGCTGGCCCTGTATATTAGGAAATGTTAAACTCAGCTTTTGACAACATAACAGAAGGTTTCAAAGAAATGGAATAATGATTGTCCACAGGTTTTGTTTGTTTGAAAAGACAGTGGCAAAATAAACTGCAAAGGTGTGCGTCTTAACATAAGCTAATGTAGTGTTTTTCACAGTGGTACACTATTTTTGAGAAAGAGTTGTTTTAAAAGTCTYGAAAATTATTTTCAAAAATAGGCCCTTGTTTGACTAGCTGAAGAAATTTTGTAACTGATTAATTGAATATTAGATTCAGTTTTGTATTTTATACTTTCTGATCATTTCAGTCTGTAAGGTTGAAGCTGACAAAGAGTTGATGTGTTACCATGTGTTCTTTCTCTTAGCCTAAACAAAAATGAGTGACATTCTGACGTCTGACGTAAAAGGTAACACCTCCTGGGATGTAACCAGGAAGAGATGTACATTATAAGCTCAGTTCATTATTATAGTAAAAAAGAAGTTGTCAGAGTTTTGCAGAGTGTCTGCTCAGAGCAGAACTCCCATGTTTGTTTTGATTTGGCCCAAGGCTGTATGCTGAGGCCTGTGCTGCTGAGCGCTGAATGTACCTGATTGGAGTCAGAAGATAARAAAGTTTTAACAAGAAATCCAGCTGAATCCTGTTTATTCGGACATACCATTTTGAACAACACATATTTTTCCAACAATTTGGTGACCCCGACGTGATGTGTGAACTTGAATAAACAGAGAACATTAGATTTTATTTTTGGCTGWTGAAGAACCTGAGAAGATTTTTGAAACATCAGCTGTTGAGAGTGAGTACAGAACAGCTTCAAGATGCCTCTTTTGTTTTCCAAAGAGGATTTCTGCAAGCTTCTCCAAAAGATGACGGTGTTGGAGCTCAAGATTCATCATCTGGAGGAGATGAATGCTTTGGAGRACTCATCATGTGTTAAAATGGGTGAGAAGGCTGAGATGAGAGATCAACATGGAGAGGAGATGGAAGCTGCTTCTGAGTGTAAAACTGTATGGAACTCTCTTTGTGCCAGACCAAAAAATCTCTCAGGAAGGATTCAGCTCTTAGATGACATTGAATGGCCAGAGTTACAGAGAAATGTTTTTTCTCCACCAGCAAGGAGAAGAAAACAGRGACAGGCTGTAATCAAAACACCTGATAATGGCCAGAGAAATGAAGCAGTGTTTCTTCAAAACAGATTCACATCACTGGAAGAAACTGAATCTGAACAAAGTTCCCTATCTGATCTCAGCAAGGGATCTGAGACCAGATCCAGATCCAGCTCAAAGCCAAAACAAGTCCAAAGAGAGTCTTTCAAGAATCAAGAAATGCTGATCATCACAGATAAAATGGTGAATGAGATCAGAGGCTTCTGGAACAAGAATAAGTCAAAGTTCTGAGTTTTGCTGATAAAGTGTCTGACCTCYCAGAGAAGATTCTGGAAATCACATCAGAGTATCCAGCTCTGAATACGCTCATCATTCATACAGGAAGTGATGAAGTTATGAACCGACAGAAATCCTGAAGAAGGATTTCATTCAGCTGCTGAATGTTCAGCAGTAGGCCTGTTCCTACAGCCAGAGGAGGGGCTGAGAGGTTCAGCAGACTGTTGACTCTTAATGTTTTTTTGGAAAAGCTCTGTGCTGACCATTCTGTGAGTTTTGTGGGAAACTTTGATCTCTTCTGGGAAAGAAAACATCTCTTCAAGTCTGATGGAATGACTTTGAACCGACATGGATCGGAGCTGTTAGCTTCAAATATGAAGTATTTCTTGAACCAAATTCCGGCTGGAACCAAACAACTGGAGAGTGATCAGCTGATGTCTGAGGCTGTCTGAGACACTAATGGAAAACAATGTGCAAGTGGCTGAACCACCAGAACCAGAACCACAGAGAGGGGAGTTACTTTAAGTTGCTGAACTGGAAGAACATCTGGACTCATCATCATCACAAACAGAGGAACCAGAAAATGGATTTCCCCAGCCTACAACTGGAGAAAAACTGACCACTACTTCTTCTCCACCTGAGGAACCCAAACCATCAACTGAGAATGAGAATGTAAAACCTACATCCAAGAAAAAAGTATACAGGATCGGAGACCGCTTTGAAGACCCTGTGAAACGAGAACAGGAGCGTTCAGATTATCACACAAAGCTACTGAACCTTTGGATGAGGAATAAAAATAAATGGACAGAGAAGAAGAAGCAAGAGTGGAAAGAAAGCATTATGAGTCTTAACCCTGTTTATGAATATTTTTATGTCTGGGAGGATTAAAAATTGAATTTCTGGGGTTGGGAAATGTTTAGAAATATCCTGATGTGACAACAGATGTTACAACTTCTCTTTATAAAGTTTTCATAAAATTTCTTGTAGTTTTGACATGTTTTATATATGTGGTTGAAGAAATTTTGTAACTGATTAATTTAATATTAGATTCAGTTTTGTATTTTATACTTTCTGATCATTTCAGTCTGTAAGGTTGAAGCTGACAAAAAGAGTTTTTTTAAAATCTGGAAAATTATTTTCAAAAATAGGCCCTTGTTTGACTAGCCATTAGAAGACTCCATCCCTTTTCTAGATCACATATCAATCTTAATGTTTTGCTGTTTTATACAAACTTTTACAACAATTGATTTTAGGTCTATTTGACTTACTGGCTTTCTAGTGTTTTGACATTAAATTTAATTTCAATATTTTTGATTCAATAAGGATTGCAGCCTTAACTTACAAAATATAGGAAGAATTAATGTCATAAGTACATTAAAACATATTTATAAGTGATCTCTCACTCTCCTACTGTGATTCTGTGCATCAAAATTAAAAAGGTACAAATATTGTAATTAGGGCTGGGCGATATGGCCCAAAAAATCTGTTTTTTAATCACAAATTCGATTTTTGATTTTAATCAATTTGTTTCCCACTTAAAAGAGTGCCTCTGTTTCATGTATTGAAACAAATTTGTTGTACTCCTGCTTTTTATTGCAAGAGCCTTCAAACTGATTTTGCAGTGAGGTGTTTGTTGRTCCAAGTGTGAGGCTGCAAAACCTAACCAGTTCTAGATAATTGAAGAAACAGTGCCTTATTTGGGGAGTAGATCCTATTTGCTAGCTGCCATATTGTCATGTAGTATACCAAGCGTTTTGAGGGACAGGTGGTGTGGCGTCTGAACTACAGAAGCCCAACGAGCACACTGGTGGGAAAAAAATCCAGATTTTCCCAAAATTAAATCTTTATAAATGGCAAATTCGAATTAATCGATTAAARTGATTTATCACGCAACCTTGTATTGCATCATATTTAAGAAGATTTTGTCATCATCATATCAATAAAACTATATTATAATCATCATTATGTAAATAGTATTATATAAGCACCAGTAATAGAGGTAGCATTTTTGCTTAAAAAAATCAAATATGTGACATTTTTCTCATTTATCTTGTTTTAATACCGTAATACCAAGAAAAAAGTAAATAGCCTCAAGGTCATCTTACAGTCATGTTGATTTAACGTATATCAAATGAGACAAGATAWGATATTAGTGTCAGAGAAAGAAAAAGTTATGAAGGATGAAGTATAATCATGGAGAAGATGAGTGATATAAGACTGGTTCCGGTTATGGAAGACTTTGTTACAGAGGAGAAGCAGATCAAACAACTGGTACAGAGGCAGTGAAGATGCTGTAGGATAAGGGTGAAGTGGTCATAAGAGTGGGAGTCYGTAAACAGATGAACAGCAGAGTTCTAGGTGTCCTGGAGTTTAGCAAGAGCTTTCTGTGATAAAGGATGCAGTTAAAACTAATTAAGCCTTAAAGTGATAAAAACCTTGCCTGTCTGCAGTATCTTTTTCCACATGCAAAACAACAATATCCCCATCCTAAAAGTCCAAATACTTTTTATCATACACATCTGACTGTTTCTGTTCCATTCCATTCAGCTGTGATCTGACTCGGTCAGCCACTTAGTCCAAGGATCGAGAGAACATCCATTTGAACTTTCARTTCATTTCATTGCATTGCATTTACAGCTGACCAGATGGTCCCATTTACTGTAAATGACAGGGTTTCATATGATCTACTCAGGTTACAGAAGCAATAAGAGTGTCACCTCTCTCATATAAACACCTCTGATCCCCCCAGGGCTGTAAAATACACAWTCACACACACACACACATGCATACTCATACAGACACACACAAACCAAAAAGACAAATGTGGCTTTGTGTAGCTGTGGAAGATTGGGTAAAGATACCAGTGAAAGGAACAGTGGGAGAATAGCTACTTGAGTGAGCAGAAAATATACTGTGTACCTCCACACGGAAGATGACTACAAGGGCATCTGGAGCTGTTGTAGGAAGAAAACTAACTAAAACTAGATAGAAGATGTTGCAYCAGAGAGCTGCCCTCTCAGTGTCAAAAAATGAACATTATTGACTTAGTACTTTCTATCTAAAGAGAATGGAGTGGGAAGTTGTGATGAAGGCTTTGAGTATTTTTGGACACTATGTCTATGGAACAAACACAGTCAGGCAAACACACTCAGAAATACAGACATGACAGCCACAAACATAAGACCACCACAGTCTTCAAGTGCTCCAAAAACAGCTTTATTGTGCTGTTGCATGATCACCTTTTGAATGACCTTAGTTGGGAGAAATCAAGTTTCTTTCTGATAAATGGCTATTCCATGCAGGAAAAGGACCAAAGTGAACTGATGCTGTTTTAATGCACATCCAGTCTAAAAATATTATAGTTGTTGATGCAACCACCAGTTRATAAGATTTTACACTTCTGTCAAATTCATATTATATGGTTATTATTGTAGATTTATTATGAAAATTGCTACAGAAAGCTGCTGCTGTTGGTATTTGCACTTGCAAATATAAAAAGTAAATTTATATAACCACCTAATGTAAAACTGAAGGCAGTATTAAAGTTTTAAAATAGTATCTAAATGAACTTGTGAAATGTAAAACTCAGACTGTGGCAAAATACAAGTTAGTAGTTAATGTCACCTGTTTATTCATTCAATACAATAAAAATTTGTGACATAATGAGGAGATGATTGGAAATGACCTCTTACAGTCATTCACTTGAGCCAAGAAAGTCCCTAGGAAGAAAATAGGAGACATAAATATTCTCAACAGGCTCTCTGTAGCATTGTGGGAAGGTTTGTGTGATGACGCACAATTGACAGACAGCCTGGAGTTGTTGCATGGTCCTCCTGATGTATTTCACATCTGTCACATTCAACACTCAAAAACAGATTGTTAGATTTCTTAACCAAGTTAGGTCAACAATTTTCAATCAACTCAGTTGTGTGGAAATTGTTGGACATGTCAACAATCTGTTTTTTGAGTGTATTTGAGGGTTCCTGCTTTGGATATTTGTTAGCGATTCATAGTGGCTCCACACATAATTACCCAACATGTGGGATAATGTAATCACAGGAAGGAATTACACATACTTTCACCCACTCTGAAAAGCTGACTCATTAGTGGCATTATTATAAAATAATCTATCAGGTGAGGAAGAAACGAAGGACAGAGAGACAGAGAAAGCGGAAGAAAGATTGATGGATCTGAAGAAGTGTTGCAGACCTAATGTGTGATGATATGCAGAGAAAAAAGGAGGCAGTGAAAGAGCAGAGGAATAAAAGAGATTCATGACAAGCACATGGAGATTACTATGTAAATGAAGTCACCTTCACATAAAAACTCTCAATTAGACTTCAATTTCCAGACYGAGAAGGACAAAGATTCACACAAATGCACACATAGTACATGCACCGCACAAACAGATCCTTTAGTAAATCCCTGTGCCTTTGTGTCTCTCAAAAAATAGTGTAAAGCCAAATTTAAATCACACATTACCTTAATATAGTCAACAAAGCAATATATACCAGTGACTAAAGCAAACCATTAGACCAAATACTGTGTATTGTAAGCTGCAGTCATATTATATTTGCCCTGCTGCTTTTAGCTCACATTTATAAAATTAGGCAATTCAATTCTGTTTATTTTTATAGCACCAGGTCACAACATAAGTCGTTGCAGGGCACTGTGCACACACACACACACACACACACACACACACACACACACACACACACACACACA
>NW_013953681.1:25663-34497 GCF_001266775.1 Austrofundulus limnaeus
TGTTGTTGAAAAGACATCCAAATGACCTTCTAAAATGTCCATAGACATCTAGGCTAAAGTTTTAAACCAGATTTAGATGTCACATCTACATTAAAGCTCCCTTTCCATTGGATTAAGCCCCTGCTAGACTCTTCGTGGCCTACATGAGCTCTTAGAATTTGACTGGATCACAGCAAATTTAGAAATTCTTTAGTGTGAAGGCCACTGCTAACCAATTTTTTTTCATTCTATTTTTTATGTCACAAAAAAGCTTTCCTGCCACCTCACCGTACTATAAATGTGTCTGTAGATTGTTTCCATTGCATTCTCACAATCTTTGTCATTGCCTAGCCATTCTTGAGGAGAACACTGGTGCACACAGGCTCCACGTGATAGATAGGCTAACCACTATCAACTAAGCACAGGATGGTTTAAAAACATCCAAGTTTTGATAATTAACAAGTAAATAGGCACAGCAGCAGCCCACTGTAGCATGTCAGGTGCAGTCTGGGGAACTTATCACAGGATTATCAGAATGTTTCTGCTGGAAGAACAAGGTGGCATAAATTTGACAGTGARGAAAGGCTTATAAATAGCATTAGAATGGACCACAAAAAACATTGGGAGTAAACTTATTTGCTCTTGGCCTCTTGTGGTCTAGTTGTGCTGTCTGTCCAGTCAGAAAGAACACTMTTTTCCYAACTGAGGTTATTCAAAGAACTATCTACAACAGGTTAGATATTAATCATTCATAGCCTTAKAACGAAACCCTACTGGAAGATTAGAAACTGCAGAGCAAACTCTTTAAAAATTCACAATGTGAATCATAAAAACCATGACCACATCAGTAATTGTCCCTATTCCAAATTGTCTTTTATCTGTAATTATTTTCCATTATCTGTAATTATTTTCCATTAATTTTGCATATGACAGTTTTCTTGTTGTCAGACTTACTATCTTACAATAAAAAATAAAATAAATTAATTAAATTTAATTAACAGCATCACAGCCAGCAATACAAAACTTGGGAGTATCAATACTAAAATCAAAATAACAATACTTTAAATACATCAGGCATATCAGGTAGTATATTTGTCAATAACAGGAACACAGTGGAAAATAATTAAACTWGTGAAGTCTTGTCTAAATAATAAGTGCTCAGAGGGAACTAATTTTCTTTCGCCTGAGGAATGCATAAGTGCAGCAACACATGCTAAGCTCAATCTGTAGATGTTACATGTTACTATGATCATGTAACACAAATTAAGATTCAAGTTTTAATTTTTATAGTAGTTCTTAATAATCAAATGGCTCATTTTAATGGTTTTATTGTTTCATTTAATTTTTATTGTTAAAAACACCATGCTTTACCATCAGTTTGCATTTTGGTCAAATTTTCTGCAACCTTTGAGCCACATTTGACACATCCAGGTTGTTATTTTGCACCAAAGCCAGAATTTTCAACAATAAACAATAAACACTGCAAACTCAAATCCACACAAAATAGCATCTGAGTCCTATTGCCATCAAACCTTATTTCGCTCAAGGTCCTGAACATTTATAAATCTGACTCTTTCTTCCAAACTGATGTTTGCTAAAATGTAGGATTTACTGTTGGAGATAGTTAGTGTTATGCATGTTTGTTAAAGAATGCGGTGGCMATTTTCCCTCAGGCTGAGCTTTTGGAGGTTATTCATGTTGATGTTGTCGCTGTGAGAACACAGAGCAACACTCTCCATTTGCACATGCACAACTCAAATGTCAAGTCACTCTGCGGTGGTGGTGGCTGGTCAGGGTGAAATAAAAAGGGGATGGAGCTTGTGACAGAATGTTCTGCTGCAGCAGAGGAAAAAAAAAAACATAAGCAAGTGAAAAAAAACAGCATCCAAACAGTTAATTTAAGGTTCAAATTGTATAAAATAAACTCCAATAATATGAAGATGTTGCAAACAAAGAACAAATGAGCAACAATATGCTGCTAAAATAATGTTTTTTTTTAAACATTGTTTTTGGAGCTGTTCTGAAAAGACAAAAGACAAAAGACAAATTTGAACTTTAAGTCCAAATATACCTCCAATGGTTTATTATAGGGACCATAAAACAAACTGAGCATCCTTGGCCCAATCATCCTGCTTTTGCTCCAAATCATGACAATAARCAGACATTTATTACATATTGTTCTAACCTCATTGTCAATTGCCTTCATTTAGATTTGACTGGAAATGTGTTGTASGTCTGAAACGCAGTAATAAATGTGCACTAAACTAAATTTGGATGGCAAACAAAATATAAAATAGATTGGGTGAATTCTGTCTGCAAATGAAACAAAAGTCAAAGAAATTGAAAAATCACTGCAGTTTAATTATTCTTTTGTTTTTGTTGTTTGTCTTCCTTCATATAAGCCCAACTTTTATGACTTTAGTTGTAGTGGTAAATCAGTCATRATACACAATCTGTAAAATTTGAAGATGTTAAAGAAAATGTCTTTCCTTCACTCGTTATTAGGGAAAACCTCCAGGCTATATGCGCACCAGAACAGAGTAATTAATTTGAGCTCTTATGAATATCTAGCAGTTTTCTTATTTGGGTATTTGAGATAAATTCCCTCACTTAGACAGAAGCAAAAAGAGACACATTTGTGTGCTGGCCACTTCCCAGAAGTGTAGCAATTCATAGTTTGTGTTCCCTGAATCTAAAAAAAATACTGTATATAGTAAAGGCAACAAAAGAGTTGGAGAAAATTGTTAGTAATCAATGGGGTAATTTAGAGAAAGATCATAATGTTTGTCCAGAAACAGAACATCAGCATTTACTAATGAAAGTTTGCACAGATTGGTAAATTAGTGCAAACAAATGCAGACAACATAATGTGTCTCTGTGTTTTAGGAGGGTTTTTAAAGGCTTTATTAAGTTTTCAGTGAAATGAGGATCTGCACCGAGCTGTTGATTAAGGAATGTTATTTGCTGTAAAGGTTAAWAAGTTGTTGTTACATGGAACACCCACTAAAATGTGCACATTTGCTGGTGTTGTTTTGGTGTAATTTTGCCACATTGTATGAATATTTTCAGCAAAACATTTAGTATTCATAGGGAAGTTTTCTTATTTTAAACTAAAGCCAGCAAATAAAATCAAGTATTACATATTTAGTTGCTCTACGGTCACGTGAGACTTCAGTTTTTGTTTTGATTCCAAATGACCAGCACCTTCTGTTTCAAGGTCAGAATTTCCCATTAAAATCTATTCCTTAATTATATCTTGGAAAGTAAAAATAACAAGTTGAAAACACTTTTTGAAAATTTCACAGTTTTATTTTTTTGTTTGCAGCTTTGCATCAATTAGGCTAATGTTGAGTTTAAATCATCTAAAAAATCTCCCTAGTTTTAGTCCTCCAACTGACTTGACCTGACCTACTTACAACACTTGCAATCTTTTAAAACATAATGAGAATGCTTTTTTTCCTGATTCAACAAACATTTGAATAATACCGGTGGCACTCTTTCATATTTAGCTCTTTTTCAACCTAATTTTTACTCAGAGTCTGAACCTGAGGTAACCTCACACAGTGCTTAGGGAAAGTGTTCAACTCTCTGAAACATGCTGGACTTSGGAATCACATGTATTCTTACACAGAAAAAGAATGAAAATGCCCTCAAAATGCATACATTTATACATTAAAAACCTACCGTAGGACACAGGAGTACAGGCCTACATCTTGTAGATCAGCAGGTCGAAACCAGATGGAATCTTCTTCTTTGCTCATGCGCACGCCATCAAACGAGATGGGCTCCTCGAAGTCACTGTGTCCGAGGCCAGAACTGCGGTACCACATGAGGCTGAGACCCACGCTCTGAGCCTGACTGTAGTTGGCTCGGATGTAACCGTAGAACAGAGCACACTTAAGCCGTACTGGCTCACCCTGAAGCACCCGGTACTTTAGGTAGTCCACTGACCAATCTGTGCAGCCATCGACTATAGGARAAGAAAAAAAAGAAGCATTAGAAATATATGTATAGTAGGTGCAAAACATAATCCAAGTTATTTAAAAACCTTTGAGTATCACCAGAGGTTGACAAACTATTCAGTTTTCTTACTTGAGTCATAG
Source organism: Austrofundulus limnaeus (assembly GCF_001266775.1). Classification (NCBI taxonomy): domain Eukaryota; kingdom Metazoa; phylum Chordata; class Actinopteri; order Cyprinodontiformes; family Rivulidae; genus Austrofundulus; species Austrofundulus limnaeus. Next base: position 29,746 of record NW_013953681.1, read on the forward strand.
TACTGATCCTGTTGTTCAAATATTACTCCAATAAAAGTAAAATTACTTAGGGCAAAGTACTGAAGTATGTGCTTTCAAAAACACTTAAGTACTTATTCAGTGGCTCCTGTCATACTCAGTGGTGACAACTGCACCTATGGTCCCTCCAGACCACCACAATCAGACCAACAGATTTAAACACGAGGAAGTTGGGTTAGCTGTTTTGCCCAGAGACACAACGACAGGCAGGAATTTGAACCAGCAACGCACTAGTTGCAAGATCAACATGTACCCCCTTGGCCACTGAAATTTATATATTCCTAATTATTCCCCTTTTACAAGAACTGTCAAGCTAATTTAGTCTCTACATAGTCACCACATCAAGGACAAGGCTTGGAAAAATCTTTGAAAGAATCGAGTCTTTAGTGACTAATTAAGAAGCTCTAAATCTAACATTTGGGGGAACATTTCACACTCAACCTTTAGTTGTTATTTGCAATAGGGTTAGAGTTAGGACAAGACAATATGGTACCAGTGGGGTGCTCGCTTTCAGTCACTGTAAATTTTGTTTGTCAGCTGTTTGTAGTTTTATTAGTCAACATGTCAACTCCTTCCTTTTTCCACCTCTGTGGAACAAGTTTCATCACCAGGGTAAACGCAGCGYTCAGCTGGTAAGGATGAGGACGAGTTTGGTGAGCTTTATAGTTCTCAAACTGTGCCAAAAGGGGTGCCTTGCTTATTTTTGTGGTGTTCCCTCCACACTGTCGACACCTTGGTAGCTATCATTGGCCCAAATGAGGTGCTTCAGATCTGCGCACCCTGCTTTTCTCATGCCTCTTCACCATGCTCTCCAGGCATTGATTGCTAGGAAAAACTTACTCTTGCAAGCATCGGGCTGGTAAATGCCAAATCTCTAATGAACAAAACTTTTATTTTGAAGGAGTTTCTCTCATCATGGGGTTTGCGTTTGCTCTGTCTGACTGAGAGTTGATGAGTCCAGTGCTTTTAATGAACTTCTACCACAGGACTGTTGCGAAAGTCCAAAAAKTGTACTTACATACAGTACTCATGTAAATTTACTTTACATGCCTCTAAGTAGCACAACAAAGATCTCAGCACTAGTGCATTTGATAGGGGTGACTCTCACTGTCAGCTAACACACCACATTTTTGTTTAATTCTAGTGAAAGTAATTGACTGATAACCCTTTGTGTAATTTGTTGTGGCAGAAGTCTTGAATCAAATTCAGAGTCACTGAGACATAGTTGGTTATTCCTATTCTAGAAAACAAATSTATTTCTTGTTTGCAGCAAATGCATTGAACTAGTGGCTATCAGTCTCCAACAAACAGTTGGTTATCCAGCAGGTGTATATTTATTGATTTGAGAAAAAACTGTGTGTGCATATGTAACCAAACACTAGGAAACATAGACAGAAGCGGTGATGGTGTGTTGAGATAAAGTAATAGGAACCCTGCTGCATGCCGTCTGTGAGTGATGCAGTGCCTCACAGGGACAGCTATGCTTGTAATTAATACTGTTAATTACCAGGGAGGTAATGTGTGTCTTRGTATGTGTGTGTATGTGTGTGTGTGTGTGTTTTCTGAAGTGTGCATTCCCTATACGAATGGTTGTCTCCCTAATTATGTCAGTAATTACCAGTAGAATTTGCCACAAGTGTGTGTGGTGTGTGTTCAGTTTCACGCACATGAATGAGAAAGAAACAGAACYAACGTTTGTATGTGTGTGATTGTGTGTGGCCTAATGTGTGAAACACTGTCTAATTATCCCCTCTTACCCCAACATTATAAGCYAAGCCCTATAGATGCAAACTTGCATGCATTATGTCTTCACTCCTCACAATTTTAAACTTGATTGCTTGATTAACTGTTCTGCYTCACACTGATGAACTTTACTAGTAATAATTTTATTACTGCAGACAAGCCTTTCAATAGAGTGTATTTATACAAAAAAGTTAAGCACCCAGAGTGGGAGTTACAGGAACTGAAATGAAACTGGATGTGTTTAAAGGCATTGTGACTGCATTGCAATTAGTACAAAATCAGAGCAAATAAATAAAACCACTGGTTCGGTGTTAGTAGAGTGTAGCACACCCTGTCCTGCAAACAAACACTAGACCATGGGATATATGTATGGATTAAATCTTGTGCCACCAGGAAATGAATTTGAACTGCTCAGATTGAATCTGAATGTGCATAATTTTAAATTGAATGCATTGGTTTAAAAATGAATTTCACTAAAATGAAATGGAATTTAATGGTTTGAATTTAAATTAATTTGCTTTGAAACTGTATTTTGGTTCATTAAAAATTCAATTTGACTACTTTCAATTTCAGTTTCATAATTCAGATGTTTGTGTCAGACATCTGGGTCCTTGAGAAAGCCAGCCAGAGTAAACACAGATCAAAAGATTTACATTTCACGTTGGTAAAGCTTCTCTTCTGTAATATAACTGTGAAAATCATGAAATGATGTTTTCTATACATAAAKTTAATTAATGCAATAAAATAACTTTGTTTTGTCACTTTTATGGTGGTTTGCATCAACTCAGTGACGCTTTACTGAAGTGAAATGTAAATCTGTTGATCTGTGTTTGATCACTCTGCCTGGCTTTCTCAAGGACCCGAATGTCTGACAAAAATCTGAATTTTAGAACTGAAAGTGAAAGTAGTCAAACTGAATTTTTAATAGACCAAAATACAGTTTCAAAGCAAATTAAATCAAACTCAAACCATTAAACTCAGTTTCAATTTATTCATATACAYATTCAATCTGAGGAATTCAAATTCAGTTCCTGCTGACACAAGGTTTATCCCATACATACGACTCAGTTTTTTTCTTTTTTGAGATTTATATGCTATAATGTCATCCCCCCATCAAAAAAACATAGCTAGTGTTGCTTTGACTTATTCATGTATGTTTAGAAATCCTTGAATCTCCCGTGACAGACATGTGGAGCAGCCCAAACGCTTGCTGATACAAAACACKGCCTATTTACACAAAGCTCCTCCCTGGAGCTCAGTGTCCTGTCCAGAAGAAAATCCGAGCAACAACTGTTGTAACAGGTTGTCAAGATCCAGAAGATCATCACTGGAGAGATCAGGAGTAGAGATTGTGACAACYACACACAAGAACAGCTACTGAAGTTGTAGCATTGCTATCCACCTCCCCTAGCCAAGCAGACACAATTTATTGTTTGTGTGTCCTTCTCTGGCTTTATAAAAAATGTGGTCACCCTCCTTATAAAGTTTAGAAAATTTATGAAAAATAAAACAACTTACAAATAGAAATATCAGTTAAATCTCAWTGAACTTGAAGATCGACCTGAGGGCATACATGTCAAGTTGTGCAAACTGTCCGTAAATTACTCAGATTTTCTCTCATTTTGCAAGTATGCAGACAGTATAAAGAATATCAATAGCAATSTCACAATTTTTTCGTTTTTCAAATTTTTTTCAGAAACTCAGTTTCAAAGTTATTTAACATGTCAGAGCCTGTAGGATGTTAAAAAACAACAACAAATAACATTAAACAAACATCTTCCAACCCGCTCTGCTGCTATAAATAAGTTCTTCTGTCCTCATTTCCTCTGTTTTTTTGCTCTGCAGGTGCAGTCATCCCCACGGCCGACAGTCCACCTGCAACACAATCCCACCCCTCCTGACTCTACACCCACTTTGCGCATGTAATTGATGGAGATTTTTTGCAAAAGGGGTTGACGTATTACAGGGCGTCCTGAAACATTGCCAGCTGAAACAAATGTTTTTTTGTTCTTTGTTGTGTATATAATTGCTACAAATGAAATGAATAAATTTCTAAATAAATAAATAAATGAATGAATAAATTGATGTGCTTTGTTTTGGGTGACCAGAACTTCACAATATCTGCAGGTGTCATCATCTACCAAGTGGTTCCAACATAGTAACACTGTGACAAATGCTATGCATAGTGGGCAGTTCACCAGGCCTGATGCAAACCCACACTCCCACACCTAATTCAATCTCTCAAGTGCTGCTATTGTTACTAAATGCATCCACAAGGAATCCTCTAGATGTTGTGATGTTCACATATTATTTGTATTGACTGTTGAACACTCTGGCAACTACCTGATAACACTATTGTTCCACTCCTAATGCCTCCTCTTTGCTCCCTGGTGCCTGATATAAAGATACCACTTGCTTGCAAACTGAATCACTTACAAACTGTACCCATGGCTAGCCTGCACATGTACCAAACTAGACAATTCATTTTAACTGCACATACTGATTTAATTCTATAACATAATATGAAGAAAACAAGATGATAATCCTCAGCGAACCATTGAACCTAGGAGCATCATRGCTCTTCTGACATTGAGGTGAATTTCTACTAAAGGCAGCAGGTAAGCCCTCTGCCCTTTATGCATATCAATCGTCTAATCAGCAGGGACAGATRCATCCTTTACTCTATTCACCCTCCACACTCTCCAATGGATATGACCTCTGCATCGCCATCACAATATTCATTTCTGCCCTCTCTGGCAAAACAAAACTGTTTATCCTAACAAGCTTCACTCCTGATTCGTAACAAAAGGAAACATTTTATTCAGTGGCTGTTTGTCRGTCTTTCTTTTTTCCTCGTGGTGCTGACTTGCAGATGTGCACAGTCCAACAAAAGCAGCACCACATGCATTCAAGTATCCACATGTAAARGCACAAACACACAAATAGGTGGCCCTTTCATTTCTTACAGACATCCCCAAGGGGGAGTTGTCT
>NW_013953681.1:34536-38759 GCF_001266775.1 Austrofundulus limnaeus
GAAAATGCCGCTAAGATGATTAGGAAAGTCTCTCCGGTTCAGCTCAGAACAGAAAGGACCCCTAAAAACTGCTCCCACTATTTACACCAAAAGATCTCTGATTTGCTCATTTTGCTGTCAATCAAAAAGGGATTCAAAACCCTTTGGAACTGCTGACTCAGGCCCAGGAATATGTGACTCAGGTGTTGATGGCTCAGGTGACTCAGGTGCTGAAATCCCAAGCCTTGGATCTGCTGGCACTGGGTTGGCCAGATCATCAGCTGCTACCACCATTGTGATCAGAAGCTTCTCCAAATCACCTCTCAACTGTCTGATCTCGGTGAACATGCCCTGGAACTGAGGAACAAGAAGACTCCTGGGTCAGGATGCTAAAGGGTTCTTTACCTGAGTGCAGAGGTCAATCTGATTTTGTAGGTCCCAAATGGCACACAGGGTGTTAATCAGTCCACTGACTTGTGTTAGAATCTCCCTCATCTCCTTGGGTGGCAAATGGAGCACACCTGATTTGCGAGGCACAGGTGACTGACAGGCAGCTGGAGACTGTCAAGGAGTTGGAAAAAAGCTGAAGAGTGACAAAGCACTGGGCACTTGTTGCCATATCTCTCACATAGATCCTTCTCCACTGGATCGCAGGAGACTCCCTCCTCACCTTTTCTCTCTGTCTCAGTCCACCTTTCTGCRTCTCTGACCATAAAAGTCAGGAGGTGAGCTGGGTTTCTTTGGAGTTTGACACTCTGTCATGGTTGGTTACAATTTTAAACCCATAACCCTCTTGCAGATGCTTKTTTTCTTAAAAATGAACTTACTTTAAAAACTAAATCAAAATGCTGTTGATGCAGGAAAACTTACAAAACAGATATTGTGGTGAATGGACACAAGCACACAGAGCCAGGACTGACACATGAAATGTATAATGCCAAACTGAGGAACAAATAAATCACCYGAGATAAAGACCAAATTAATACCCAACACTTGTGCAGACAGAACTAGGATCAGGTGAATGTGGGTGTGTTAGAACAAAACGGAACTGGAGGGCAGATCATTGTGAAATACACYAAAACAAACCAAATACAGAGAAAATAATCCCAAATATTACTAAAACTAAAAATTATAATAGTTAACAAACAAAAAAGGTGCAATCCTAACAATACCAGCTGATTGCTGAAGTATGACTGTTATCCTCAGAGATTTAGTTCAGTTGTTTTCATAAATCATAGCATGAGTGCTTAACTGAAGTGTTATTTATGCAGTGAAAATCTGAAGAAGCAAAGTGGGAGGAGCAGTACAAGATCAACACAAGCAGTGACTTTGAGATTATCAGGCTGGCTTCAATTTAATGGAAACATACAACAAATGGAAATAATTACTTTTTCCACTTTCACCAATCATGATGAAAATTGGATGTATGATATAAGAATATTATGCACCAAATTTTCTGTATCTTCAGACTGGTAGTTTAACTTCACAGTGGCAATGCCCCAATATTCACATCCTGAGAAGTTTTTTATGCTCTCTATTTTCTATTTTGACCTTTGCATTTGTTCAGAATTGATGTTCAATTTTCTGACATTAAGAACCAAAATGTGTTTTACATTAACCCCTCAGTGACCCAGTCAGAGAGAAAATGGATCATTTGGATGCTGCCACTCTTCTATATTGAGTCAAATTTAACAAATTCAGAGAAGTGCACTATTTATCTTTTCATTAAGTTAGATATTCTTCACTTGAGACATTTATGGGTAAATTGCTAAACAGCATTTCTGTTGTGAAGGTAAACCTCCTTTGCATTTTTTCTTTCATCATTTTTAAGCATGTACTGAATAACACCTGTGTTTCACATAAACACCCTGTAGAATTACAGGGTATAACTTTTAATGTGACAGGAAAAATGCAATAAAAGTACCCTTTAAGTTTAGTACCTCAATGTCACATTGTATTTATTTGTAGTTTAGGACAGAACAGCTACAAGAATATGTTGATTATTTGTGTGATAAACAACTGACCCAAATGCTGCCATAAAGCTTAAAGACTCAACATTATACCACAACCTTAAATTGCAATAGTTCAGCGTTTTTGAAGTGGAGTTCAGTGGAAATGTTATAAAATCTCATTTGTTATAGATTAAAACACTTCATTTTGAAAGGATGATTCATATTTATTGGATTGACAAGTTCTGAGCTATTCTGAGTGGGGTCAAAAATAAACTATATTTTATTCAATGAAGCTATAATCTCAAAAACCTTACTTAAGTTTATGCAAACACTGTTTTGTATATTTTATCAGCATCATCAAGCACTGACCCTGGTGACCTGGAAATAAAGAAGCGGGTAAAGATAATGGARGGATGGATGATTATWATGGCAGAAATAATCTGATAATCTGCTTGAACTACTACAAACATCTGCTGCTGCCCAAATTTACACTTGTAAATAATGAGAATTATGTATAAATAGCTGTGTAATGGGAAGCTAAAAGGTGATCAGTTTAGTCAGAATTAAACTCTCTTTATCCAAACTWAGCTTGCTCAAAAAGCCARCTACAACAGGTAAGATACTGGATGTTCYTAACCTTTCCACAAATTAGAACCCCATTCCCCTTTAAGAAACAGCATGCACAGCTTCAGATAATGTGCATCAAATACCTGAGCCTCTCTTTGAGACCACCTTTACACTCTTGGACAGGGTGAAGTACAGCAGGATCAAGAGAGGGCAGGGAGGTGTCATCTTCCTCCCCCGTCCTCACAGCCTGAAAAGAATAAAAAGAAGAGCCATCAWTTGCTTGCTCCAATATGAGATCAAGTACCTCTTTGTTTTTTCAAGACTTAATGTCAGCGCAGAAGGATGTTTTAGAAATACTATGGCAAACAAGCGGAGACACAAATATACAAACATTTGCACAACCAACTGTGCTCATACACTAACACTGATCCAACATATCCCCTGCCACTAGGGGTGGGGGTGGGTCATTCACATAATAGTAAATGACAAATTTATATAGTGCCTTATCAAGTCCACATGAACCCCAAAGTGCATTACACTTAACCCATTCACACACATATTCACACACTGGTGGTAAGCTACAGCCAAGGCCGTCCTGGACTTTCTTTTCATGATTGCAATTTAATGAAATTATTTTATGGTTATATTTCACGGACAAGTATTTTCCAGAGATGTGAATGAATTTATAAAGAAATAATTATATGTGTAAGAAACAGAGGTCTTAATCGTCATTTTTATTAAAAAAAGGGGACACCTTGAGGCAATTTCAAATTATCACCTCACGACTCAAAGAGATGTTCCAAATATCGACGTATATCTTACATTAATTGATGGAGGTGACTCATTTTCTACCCCTCATCTACTCTGAGTAAATGACATAATCTAACATCAAGTAATTACTCTGTAATAGCCAGCTCCTGAAATAGATGTGGTGCTGCTGTATAAATTTGATGTTAAATCAAGAAAGAATACACTCATCAGTGTGACAGTTTATTAGCTGATGACATTACCCTTGAAAATCAACTGRCATCTAATGCCAGAAAACCTTTACACACAAATAGACCTGCAGAGTACCTGGATGTATGGAGTACATTTACTAAATTAAATACCTAAAAAACAGAGAACAATATTTATATTGATTTGAATAATCAAAATGAAGAGGATTTTACATTGGTTAAAACTGAGAATGATGTCATTTTATCGTGCACCTTTGCAGTACAAATAAGGGTTCGGGTCATTTATTTCCTGGGCTCTCAGTTCAGGTTTTAAAGGATATGATTGTTCTTTGAACATATGCCAAACAACTTTTAAACTTATCATATAAAGAATGAACACATAATAGTTCATCCAGTCTGGATAAGAAACTTTCYTTTCCCTCTCAGTTTTCTCATAGCCTGAAAGCCATGTCTATTTTTTTCTCACTCACTYTTGTTTTCTCAAAATCATGCTGGTGGCTGTGGGAGAGTAGCATGGACCAGAATGTACAGGTTTCGCCGTAAAGGCTAGAGATGCCACCCCACTTAAAATAGGTTACAYTGAAAACTAAATTATCAATTATTTTGGGTTCAGATGAGACTTAATTTGGGCCTTGATACAAATTGCAGTCTTTAGTTTGGTGCCCACTAACATACAGCAAAAATATAAAAGTCAATTGTTTATTAAGTGATCATGTTTTACAGAGCCTGCGAGGGGACATGGTGTGTGTGTGTGTGTGTGTGTGTGTGT
>NW_013953681.1:39759-40822 GCF_001266775.1 Austrofundulus limnaeus
AGAGAGAGAGAGAGAGAGAGAGAGAGAGAGAGAGAGAGAGAGAGAGAGAGAGAGCGATAAAGAGAGAGAGGCAGGGATTTGGTCGCACACGCAGCGACAAATAGGCTTTTATTTGCTGCTCTGAATGCCTCCAGCCAATTATAAGAATAATTTAAATAAATCTGATCTGCAAAGAGGTGACTTTCTTGTTATTAAAGCACTGGTGTTTCCCGCACTATAAAATAACTAGTTCAAGTGTCCGACGGAAATTCGGAGTTATCGAATCATCTGCCTGAATGAGGTTTGCAAACTTTGGCAAATCATTTTTAAAGATAAAAAAAAATAAACAATGATATGGAAAGGAGAATATTGGCCGTACCTTCCGTTCGTTTCCAAAACGCTGCGATGCTGAGAAGCGTCGGTCAGCGGCAGGGGGGATCTTTGGACATCACAACTCCTGCTCAGCAGAAGAGAAAACGCTTCCATCCACACTGGTTCCAGCCAGATCACCCACTCAGCCAAGGAGAAAGGGGGGTCCGATGGACATCCAAAACACAAGGACAGAGATGTTGTTTCCTTATTATTATTATTGTTAAATATTGGAACAAAGTGCGCCTTTTTTGCGCAGATATGACTTTGCGGGCTTGGAATAGTGGAAACGGAGGGTGTACATTTAAAACAACATAAATAAAACCTGTTCGGACAGATCAGCCAAAAGACATCCTCCTCCTCATACTTTTTCTTTTCCTTCTCCGTCTATATATTTTTACGCAAACGTTGCCAAATTTTCCTAATCCTCTCCTGGTTGCTTGGCCATCCCAAACGCACACGGCGGTGCGATCCCCGCGGAGATGAGCGAAAAAAAAAAAAGAAAAAAGGAATGGATGGATGTAATCGGTAGATCCAATGAGGAGGGGGAGGAAGGAAGGGGGTGGGGGTCCTCCAAAGCTCCGCTGTGTTAGTTTCAATGCTCACGACGAGAGGAAGCTCTTCTCGGTCCTAGTGCACCGTCTCTGCTGGTCCACACACACACACACACACACACACACACACACACACACACACACACACACACACACACACA
>NW_013953681.1:41822-63266 GCF_001266775.1 Austrofundulus limnaeus
CATTTTGCACAAATTTAGATTTCTTTAACAAAAAAAAAGAAAAAAGAAAAAAGGAATCTATACAATGAAATGGTGATTATCAACAACAGACCATTAACTTACAACTTGAGTTTGCTGACAGAAATAGTTTTTTGTRTCTTCTTCTTTGAAGACTGGTCCTTCACACTTTTGATCTGACTCTTGACCTGATCCTGCAGCTGAGAAAAGAAGGCCTGAGAGGACCGCAGAGCTTTGTCTTTCCCCTCATCCTAAAAGAAAAAAGGAATAATGTATTAGATGAGTCATTTCTGGAGTATGTTGAGTTATGTAAAAAGTAACAGCCTGGTGTGTTCACAMAGAGGGAGGTGACTAAACGAAGATAAAAAGCTAAAAATAGATGACCCTGTTTGCGATACGCAGGTAAAACGTGAGARGAATCAGGACACAGAAATGTTGCAGTGATGACTGCTGATCATGTGGTAAAATAAAAAATAAACTAGAGAAAATGCTCTGAAAAAAAAAAAACCGTGTGAAACGGAGTTATTAAATTTAAAAGAACCAAAACATTAGATAAAAGCTAAAAGAACACAATAAAGTAGCTTAATATATTAATTAGGGGTGCAACAATACATGTACCCGTATCGAACCGTTCAATACACTGCTTTAGGTTCAATACACACTATGTATCGAACAATACAGATTTTTTTTATTATTTGATTGACTTGTCTTCTGAAGATTCTCTGTGTTGAAGGATCAGTGGATCTGTGTTCGACTACTACACCTAGGCTGTATTTTCGAGCACAAATCCACTGAGAAACTTGCTGTTTCAGCAACATTTAATTTAAAAACTGTACTTTTGAGGTTCATAATTAATTTCAATAAATTACAAGTTAAGAAGGGCATGGGCAGTCCTCTTTTTTTGTATCAAAAAATATTGAACCGAGACTAAAGTATCGAACTGAATCGTGAATTTTCTGTATCATTACACCCCTAATATTTATATACATACAAACACTCTCACACACACACACACACGAGATGATATGAGACAGAGAGAGACAGAGAGAGAGACAGAGACAGAGACAGAGACAGAGACAGAGAGACAGAGAGAGAGACAGAGACAGAGACAGAGACAGAGACAGAGAGAGAGAGAGAAGTTATTAGATTGCAAAAAACACTCTAAATAAAACAGAAAAACAGCCAACCTTGAGTATTGTGGCTTTGCCTCCTTTTGTGAGTTTCTTAAGGTTTTCTGTGGCTTCAGCCTTCGAGAGCTTTCTGTTCTCCCCGGTTATGCTGGCCTCTTTAAGCCTCTGTCTCTTCTCTTTCTCCTTGATCTTCAGGTGCTTCACTTTCTTTTTGTGACGTCTCTCGCGCTTCTTGTCGGTCGATGTCTTCTCGGTGTCACCCAGAATATCTCCTGCTTTGTTCTTCTCCTTTAGGGAAAGCAAACATATTAGACAAACTGCAAATAACTACTGCAATAAATGTTTGTCACTGTGTTGACGGCAAACCTTGATTTCCTCTGGTGCGAGCAGCGCAGCGTCACTTGTGCTGACCGGAGCCACTTCCTCCATGGCGATAGATGGTAGGTTAGAGACCACTTTAACCTCAGGAACAGYCTGTTCAAGGACAGAAAACATTAACATTAATAACATTGATTTGATGAATCTGCACTGTTTACACACAACAAGCCTGAAGAAATGATGACACATAAAACATTATTGTGTTGAAAAGATTTCTTGGAAATGTTTCACCAATGGTGATTTTTTTTGTCAATGATAAAAAAAAACATAGTCAATAATACAATAAATTTAGCATTTTTACTTGTCTTAAAACCCACGTTTACTTTGGTTTTTGACACTGTGTAAAGGGTTGTGTTGTCCATTTATACTAGATTTTATTTTTTTGTAGAATTTTTTTTTTTATTCTAGATTTTAAATTAGGTTTTAGGTATTTCATTGTTTTTTATTCCTTGTTTTTACTTTGTTTTTTAATTACCTGCATTTATTTTTTCTGTGTTTTTTTATTTTTATTGTGATTGTGTTTGTTTTTGTATGAGCTGTGTTGGAATGTTGATTCTGTACAGCACTTTGATCTACTATGGTGCAAAAAGTGCTTTACAAATAAAGTTGGATTGGATTTTTAAAGGGATCCATGATCACTTGTAACATTAAACTTTATTTAATAAACATTTATTTTAACTGTAAAATAAAGACTGTAAAAATGCTGTAGGCTGTTTAGTTTTTATAATGTTTAAACTAAAAGTTTAAAAATATATTGCACAGATGGGGCCATTTTATTTACAAGCAAAGCATTCTGGGTAAATGATGACGTGGATGGGTCATCGGTGCGAGGTTGCTAGCGAGCTATATCCACCCTGAAGGTTAATCTTGGACAATATCTGACGATTGACTCTTTTAAATGAAACCAGAGCGTTGACAGAGAGGAGAAGGTAGAAATGACTCAGCCTGGAACTGAAAATATGGATGGAGGACAACAGAGCTGCTTCATGGAAGAACCTCAGCTTAGCCTGTTAGCTTTAGCATTAGCCCCGACGCTATCACCATATATATGTATTAGCTCAGCGCTACACATTCTCCTCTCGTCACTGAGGTCCTCCATCCACATGACAGAGAGGGGAACACAAAAATGACTCAGCCTGCAACTGAAAATATGGATGGAGGACCTCAGTTGAGCTTGTTAGTTTGTAGCGCTACCGCCGAGCTAATACATATAAGGCAATATAGCGTCAACACTAGCGCAAAGACTAACAGGCTAAGCTGAGGTTCTTCTTCCATGAAGCAGCTCTGTTGTCCTCCATCCATATTTTCAGTTACAGGCTGAGTCATTTCTACCTTCTCCTCTCTGTCAACGCTCTCTGGTTTCWTTTAAAAGAGRCGATCATCAGATATTGTCCAAGATTAACCTTCAGGGTGGATATAGCTCACTAGCAGCCTTGCACAGAGGACCTATCCATGTCATCATTTACCCAGAATGCTTTGTATGTAAATAAAATGGCTCCGTCTATGTTAAAATATATTCTAAAATTTTACAAAACTAAACAGCCTACAGTATTTTTAGTCTTTATTTTACAGTTAAAATATATGTTTATTAAATAAAGTCTAATGTTACAACTAATCATGAATCCCTTTAAGCTTATCTTTTAGTTTTTAAGGTATTTTAAGGTAATTAAAGCAGAAAAAGACTCACTGGTTTTGGTATGAAGTGGAAGTTCGAAAGTGCATCCAACTTCAAGAAGAGCTGATCCATCAGTTTCTGAATTTCTACGTGGGACGGGTTCTCCTCCTCCGTTTTTTGCTGGATTGAGAACAGGACGTTACAAAGTTTGAATCATTTTCAGCTAAATAAAAGTGACAAAAGTCAAACCTGAGTTTGTTTGATATATTCTTCCTCGTAGATTTCCGCCAGACTCTTTTTGCTCTTCTCATGGTCCAAAGTTAGTCTTTTCTTGTACTCAAACACCTGCTCTTTAGGCTTCTCTTTGCGGACGACATCATCAAATGCCTTAAAATGCAAAACATATTGGTAAACAGTTTAGTAATTAAACATCGATTTATGATTTTCAAAGCAAATTAAACTTTACTGTGACAAACCTGGTCTTTGATTCTCTGTTTGATGATGTCTTCAAGCTGTAGTGTGGTTTCCTCTGTGATGGCAGGGGCTGAAAAACAAAACCATTAATATCTCATTAATAACTGCAACATTAAATGATAAAATACACTCAGACACCATCCATTCAATTAGCCTAACATGGAACAGGAGCCCGGAGAAAACCCACGCCTGCGCAGAGAGAACATGCAAACCGAGAGGCAACAGCTCCACCTCTCAGAAACCATCATCCCAAACCTTCACTCACCCATCCTCGAGGCCTGTTCAAACTCCACATCTTCCTCCAGCATGCTGTTCTCTGGACGGGTCTGCGCCGACGCCTCGCCCGACAGCTGCCACGGCTTCTCGGTCAGAGCTGCTTTCTCCAGCTCGTCAATCTTCTGCGACATCTGCGAGGGGGAATAACAGCAGCTGGTAAACGAAGATCCACCTGGTCAGAGCTTTGGGTTGTGGGAGTGGTTTTATAAGCGCTGTTGATGCTCAACACACAGGAAGTTCACTTTAAGACTCGACTGCTTGTTCGTAGTTGGGTCATGGAGGCAACTGGTCCCGGAGAGAAACTAAAACACGGACACCCCTCACCCCAACGACACTCTCCTGCTAATTCTGGGGGATTCCCAAGTCTTCCTAGACCAGATATACGGGATATAAAATCCCTCCAGTGACTTTTATTAGGGGTGCAACAATTCATGTACCCGTATCAAACTGTTCAATACACACTTGTATCAGTATAGATTAGTAACAATATAGATTTTTTAAATTTATTTTATCAACTTGTCTTCTTAAGATTCTGTTTTTAGGGATCAGTGGATCTGTGTTCGAKTGCTCCATCCAGGCTGCATTGTCGAGCAAAGATCCATTGAGAAACTTGCTGTTTCAGCAACATTTCATTTAAAAACTGGACTTTTGAGGTTCAACAAAATGTTCATAATCAATTTAAATAAATTACAAGTTAAACAGGGCATGGACATTTCTCTTTTTTGCATCGAAAAAATATTGAACCTTGAGACTAAAGTATCGAACCGAATCAAATAGTGAATTTTCTGTATCGTTGCACCCCTAAATTCTATGTTTGCCCCATGGCCACTTCCCAGTGGGACGTGACCGAAAAACCTCAAAGCGGGGCGATGTCCAGGAGGCATGGTCATCAGTCAGCAGGATGGATTTTTATTGTTTGCTTAAAATGTTGTATTACTATATAGAAAAACATTTAGCATTTTAAAAACTACTTAAGACAACTGATGAACACTACTACAGCCAAAGTGTTAAAGTGCACAAATCATGCATTTTGTTCTGGACTCTGAGTCTTGAGGAGTGCAGAAAAGTTTAATTCAGTCTCTGTTGGTGCTGTTTAGAGATCTTTGTATTCTGTTTGGGTCAGATTTTTCCAACCTGTTCAGAAATTCTAAATAAGATCTGGACTTACCAACTACATTTTGGTGGTCTTCATTCTCCTCTGGTTCTGGGTCAGAAGACAAGTCTTCCCTTGATGACATCTTTTATTTCATTTATAAATAAAAAGTTTCTGTGCAGCTATATAGTCGTAAACCCCTCTATCAAACTAGAATAGACCACTCTGGAAGCTAGAAGGGGGTGGGTTTGGATTTAAAGAGACAGCCTCAGAATGAGAAAAGGGGCGGGGCTTGTGGAGTTACAATAAGGAGGAAATCAGACCAAAGCATTGCAGTTCCACTTTATACAGACCACAAATYAAGGATTTGAAAGAGATCAGAGATCCAGAAAAGAAAATCTGTCATTTTTAGCAGGTCAGCTGTGGAATAAAATTAGCTGGTAAAAAATATAAACTGTGTTAAATCATTTTCAGTTATTCAGAATCCACTCTGTTGCACACCGTACCCCCCCGCACGCTGCGCGGTCGCAGGTAGTCTCAGATGCGGGTTTGAAATAAGCATTTTAAAATGTTTTCAAAATATTTCTGGCACTTTGGAGAAAACCCAGGTCTTGCTAGAGGGATTGTGTATCCCCTCTGGCCTGGGAACGTCTCGGAGCCCCCCAGGACGAGCTGGAAGGTGTCGCTGGGGAGAGCGGGGTCTCCTGCTGCCCCCAGGACCCGATCCCGGATAAGCGGCAGAAAACGGARGGYAGGACAATTTATTTTGTTAGTCTAAATTATTACATTTAAAATTATAACTCTAATTCAAGCAGAATAGCCTATTGTCAACATAATTATGGAGTGTGATTTATATTCAACTCAAAATATCTTCAAACTAACGAAATATAAAGTTATTAGGGAGGAAAACCCGTCTGGATAACAGCAGACTGACTGCTGGTAAAATATACGACAGGTCTGGACCACACGTGAATTTTGTTCGTATCTGAAAAAAAAACGCAGAACACGAAAACATTGMTGAATGCCACAAATTCTCCTAAATCACTCGTACACAAATTAAGAACAAATCTGTGCGTATGAACGGTTCTTGCATGAGGCCCAATGCCTCCCGTTTCACATCACAAAATATAAAAAAAATAGACATAATCTTGGGCATCTTTCTGTTTTCTTTACTCCAGTATTTCTGACCAAAGAGTTCATTTTACATGATTCTTATCATTTCAGCTCTGATACAACAGAAACATGTGGTTCAGCCAAAAATGGAAAATACATTTAGAACAGTTACCTTCTCCTGTCGTTTCTCAAAAGAAGATTTTATTTCAGATTTTTCTTCATTTGGAGCGTTTCCGCCAAAGATTTCTTCCATATCCTCGCCCTCGCTGTCCTCATCCCCCAGGAGGTTAAAGGTCACTTTCTTCTGTTGCGCTTTAGATTCACTTTCCTGCTCGTCCCTGACAAACACAAAGGACAGGCGTTCCCCCAACATGCTTCTCCCACAGGTGATTATAAACACGACACATCTCTGATCACACTCACTCATCACTGCCTTCCTCCTCTTCTTCATAATCATCTTCATCCATTTCTTCATCACCTTCCTCCTGGCTTTCATCCGCTCCATCTGACCGCTCGCCGCTTTCAGCTGCTTCTCCCTCAACAGCATCAAAAAAGTCCTTGTACTTGAGATTTCTGGAACTCTTTACCTGTCAATAAAAACAAAAACATTAGAATTRCATTTTTCCTGTCCCGCCATGACACGAAGTCACCCGAGGTCAAATCCATACCGCAAGTTTCTTCTTCTTTTTAGAGGACGTTATTTGGTCCAAGTCGAGGTCGTCGTCCTCGTCAGAGGCAAGGTCCTGAAAGTAGTTGACATCGTCTTCATCCTCTTTTCCTTCTCGCTTGTCCATTTCATCAAGAAACGACTCCATTTCCGACAGTTTGAAGAACCTATCGTCAACCTCAGAGGGAATCGTTCTGGTTTTGGAACCTGTCCTCGCGTTTTCCTTCTTCTGCTTCTCTCGTTTCTCAAGAGCATCCACGTCAAAATCTAAATCAGAGTCATTCTCCGAGTCTCCCTCTGACCCGTCTTCTGCTTCCAGAGCATGCTTCTGTTTCAGTCGTGGCGAAGGATCACTTGCATTTTCATCGTATGTCATCTCTTCTTCTTCTTCCTCCCTTTCTTCCTCCTCTTCCTCCGACTCCGACAGTAATGTTAAGGTCTGGTCTGCCAAAGCTCCATCAATGGCAGTTTTAAAATATTTCAGCACGGCTTCATTCTGTAGCTCCAGCTCTTGCCAAATTTGCTCCTCGTCAAAGTTGTCCACAACCAGCTGGGCCAACGGGCTGCTTTTACAGCCTGCAGGCTCCTGAGATTTGTGAATGTCATACAGCGTCTTGGTGAGAGAAGTGAAGTCTGCTGCAACTTCATCCTGAAGGCTGAAAAGGGTCACATCAGACGATCAGTATGGCAGAAGTTTTATATGCTTAGAGGCAATGTTTATTTTATTTTTTAAGTCTACTTTGTAAACAGTTTGACTCTTTGAAGAGGTCATCTTAATCTTTATCTATAAATCTCTATTTGAATGCACAAATTTAAAAAATGTTTGAAGGGATATTTGTTTCACTAACAAGTCTTTTTGTCATACCAAAAATTAAATAATTCACATTCTACCATCATGATAATAATATCCAGCACTTGTTTGCCCTGTTTGGAGAAAACCTAGGATAGTTCGAATTATAATATTTCTATCATTCGTATTTTCATTTAAAAATGCACGTTAAACTTTTTAAATACTAAGCAGAAAGCATATGAAAATCGTTTCAGTGAATAAAACTTAGCCTTTCAATCCAGGTCCTTACARTTAGCAATTTTTACTCGTTGCTAACATTAGCATTAGCCGATAGTTCGCTAGCTAAAGCCCTCCTTTTATAAATATATATTTTAAAATAAAAACCACAAGAACACTTACCTTAGAAAGTTCTCTGGTTGTGCCGTGTTATCATTTATTATCTTGGCACAGTCCTCCAGCACAGTCCACATATCTTCATTATTGGCCATGTTTTCCCCACATGTATGGCTGTTTCTCTGTGTCGCAGGTAAACAGGCTCGGGCAGTAAATCGTCCGCTGCCCCAGATTAGTTCCGTGGTTAAAACATGGCGTCCGCTGCGCTGAAGGTTGCAGGTTGGTTTATGCTAAATAAATAGCTACAGCTTTTACGCTTTTATTTGTAACGTATTCTGTCTTCTTAAACTTACTTTTTACTTGAAAGTTAGCTATTCACTGCTGCGTTTCATTGTACGTATTTTGTTTTGTGTTTAAAACAACTAATTATCGCACAAACGGCACATACTAGGAATATTTGTTTACATAACTCATATGCAGTAACTTTCAAAACACCTCAAGTTTAAGTTTGTTAACACCAAACATTTGGTAGTCGCATCTATGCAATTGCCAAAACAATTAAAACATCCCTGTGTTTCAGTTCTATGATCTGGAGTTTCCACAACTTCAAGAACTTTGTGTTAAATATTAAACTTAATCATTGCAAAATATGAAATCAAACACAAAAAACTGTCTTGGTTTATATCAAATCAGATAAATCAGATTTAGAAAGAGTTTACTCCAGTATTTTGCCAGATACATTGAATGCAATTCTGAAAAGCGGGCCCACACTCAATGTAGACACTTCAACTGTTTTTATAGGTAAAAAGAAAGCACAGGATATATTAATTGGTATCTATCTGGTCACTAATATTGCTTGCAAATTCTTCATTTAAGGACACATTAATCATCAACGTTGGAAAAATATTGTGCAGATTTTGTTTCTTACTTTCTGATGTTTTATTTTTTTTTGTACTGCCTATCTTTAATACCAAGTACATCTTTATTAAAATAGTGATGCATATTTTTAAACATAGAAAATCATTGTTTAACCTTAAAAGAAGGGGCTAGATAAGAAAGTCAGTATTAAATGAAATGTGTTTATTCAGTGGCAGGAATTTCCAGATGTTCTGGCGTCTCACTCCTGAGGGCACATTCAACGACGGCGTCCCCCAGTCGGGGCGTTCCCGCCTCCCTGTGGAAGCTGGGTAAACTCAACCACGTGGCCATCGCTGTTCCCGACATGGAGAAGGCCACGGCTCTGTACCGCGACGTGCTCGGCGCCAAGGTGAGCGACAGAGTGCCCCTGCCGGAGCACGGCGTCTACACCGTGTTCGTAGAGCTGGGCAACACCAAGCTGGAGCTGCTCCATCCTCTGGGCGAGAAGAGCCCCATCTCTGGTTTCCTGCAGAAGAACAAGTCCGGAGGGTTGCACCACATTTGTATCGAGGTGAGAAGAACTGTTCAGTTGTATCAACATATCAACACTGAGTATTATCTCACATGAAAGCAGGTGACTTACTGTACAGTACGTAACTGTAAAAGAAGCTCTGCTCATAATGTGTTTACAGCAGCAACATCTTTATTTGTTTTAACAGGAAATAACGCTTTGTCCTCGTAGCACGGTAACATATGAATGCATGAATTCACATTTTTTATGCTTGACCATCATTTTTTTTATTTTACCAAGTAAAACTTTTGAGTTTTATTACAAAATTTAATTGTTTTATGATGACCCTTAACCAGTGTTTCATGAGATATTTTGCTAATCGACAGACCTTGTTAACCCTGTACTGCCCGTGGTACTTTTCCAGTTTGTGGTTACTTACTTCCTGCCTCTTTACAGCCTGACCCACACTACCAGGGACTTTGAATTTGCACAGTAGCCTGTTCAAACAGTTTGATTGGTTGCCTTATTTTGATTGACACCTCTTTTGACCAACTTGGTTCATCTGTAGAGTCTCCACAGCACAGGATGTGTGGTGAACCCGCACGAGCTGCAGGTGATTGATTAGAATCAGCCAATCAGCTCTGAGCTTATTTCTGACATCACAGCTTTGTAGCCAATCCAGTTACCTTTTATTCGATATGCAGTTTTGGAAATAATAAAAAAAGGTTATAGTGTATTTTAACTTCAATAACTGAATACTAGTTACAGTTACAAAGATTATGACTGCTAAAGCTAAAACTTCAGATTCATAGCTTTACATAGAGGCTTGTGAATTTACTCCACAGGGTTCAAGAGCAGTACTTAATTTAATTTGAGTTAGGGTTAGTTAGGCCCACGGGTACACATTTGTTTTATTTAGAACAAAGTCCTCAACAGGATCAAATCAAAGATATAACATGGTATTTACTGGTGCATAATTAAAAAAAACGTATAAATCTCTTAAATGTAGAACTGACAAACTTTTCACTTGAAACGTAAACTGTGACACGTTCAGTCGAGTGTCAATACCGATGTCGGTCCCGAGTCTCGGGGCATTTTAAACGAGTATTTTAAAAATAAAGCAAACAAATTTGTTTTGTTTAGTGGTTTAAAGGGGCAATATCATGTAAAATCAATTTTTTGAGATTTATATCATGTTATAATTTTATACTCTCATAAAAAACATGCCCAAAGCCTTGCTCTGACTCATTCATGCATGTTTGAAAAATACTGCAGTGTTTTTATGAAGCCATGCTGAGGAGCAAAATGACAGGTGGGGACCAGAAACGCATTTTGGTACCAGAAACGTCCCTGGGACGTGTCTTTAAGCCGAACTTCCTCATGGCAGAGCGTACCCCCTCCTCACACACCCCGCCCATGACTCCTGCAGGCTCTTGGGTGAAACTGAAAGTGAAACCTAACTGTCTGCTGAGCTCCACTACTTCTCACTCAGTGAAGCTCTTTTCAGCTTAAAAATACCTTTGAGGAAATGCATTTTCAGATGCAAAGTAAACTGCATCATGGCAGCCCCCCCCCCACCCCACCCCACACCGAAATGGGTGAGACAGAAGCGGAAGAGACAGAGGCCAATTTCAAGACCTTTAGAAGAGGAAGTGATGAGAAGACAAGTTTATTTTCTATTCAAACATAAAAACAGCATTTTAATAACAGCTAAAGGTGACATAGATACTTTATTATGGTATAGTATTTAAATATATGCCTGAGAAACACATAATATTGGCCCTTTAAGTATGTGTTGCAAAAAAAACTGCTCAGTATCTGTAAAGTTTGTCCAAAAGCAGCTAAAATCCTATCAGTGTTTCTCACAGAGCATTGAGCTTTACTCCCGTGTGCCAGAAAAGGTGACAGAGAGGACTTTGTGTTGATCCTGTACTTGTCCCATGTTGTGGTCCCCGGCGGGGTAAAGTGCYTTAAAGTCAACCATTAACAGAGCCGTCCTCCTGTTGCGCAGGTGGAAGACATCGACGCTGCCGTGGCCGACCTGAAAGCGAAGAACATCAGGACTCTGTCAGAGGAACCACGGGTCGGCGCTCACGGGAAGCCGGTCGTGTTTCTTCACCCTAAGGACTGTGACGGTGTGCTGGTGGAGCTGGAGGAGGCCTGAACGGAGCCTGGAAGCTGTTTATTAACGTCTTTAAACTCCAGAGACACTTGGATAAAAACAGTCATTAGCTCCTCAGTCCAGGGAACCTGTCATGACTTTCCTGTTCTGGTCTGAATTAATTGCAGTCTGCTGTGTTTTGACTCCATAAAGGGTGATGCTAATGATTGTTTAGTGACTCTTCACTGTCCAACAAAAACATTTCAGTGCAACATGTTTTAACCGTAGTTAAATTAACATCATATATATAAACCTCTTCTGGGTCACAACCAGTAAAGCACTGTGGTTTCTATGAAAACGCTATTAGATTTGTGCAACTTCAACAAGCTCAGAAAGCAGATTTACAGCGTAGACATTTAAGAAAATCTCATCGATGATCCTGAAGAAAAGTTCAACATGAATCAGTTCAGAGCAAATCTGTATAAAAGCTTGAATTCACTGGTTGAACCTCAGCGTTGCGCGGCTCGCGTCACACCTTTATAACTAAACGATCTATCTCCAGTGGCGACACAAAAATGTCTAATGCAGGGGTCTGCAACCTGCGGCTCTGGGGCCACATGTGGCTCTTTGGTGCCTCAGCTTTGGCTCTTTGAAAATGTGGCCAAACATAACAGAATTTTTTTTTGTTTGTGTGTTTTTTTATACCCACAACAGAAATCAATTTACCGTATTTATTCATGTACTGTATAATACGATCTCGAGTACAATACAATCATAATTTTTGAACTTAAAAAGCATAAAAAATGTAATTATCAATAACCTGTGAATAATAATACCCCCCGCCCCACACCACACACAATTTATGGATGATTTTTAGGGTAAAATGTCTAGTATAATACATGAATAAATACAGTATATGCAAATGTGATTAATACTAAAACAAAATGTAAAATATGCCGGCCTGTTATCTTCTTTCTATGATCTGTCTCTTTAATCCATCAGAATTACCGTTAAAGAATTTGAAGACTACATAATAAGAATTAGATAAATATACCTGAAGAGTTCAGTTGTACTAGTTTTTACACAATTCATTATAAAAAAAAATTTCTTGTTTACGTGAATCTGGTCTTTTCTTTTGTCCTGAGGTGTAAAAATAATAGTAAATAATAAAATTCACTGTACATTTTTTCAGTTTTATAACGTCACCTCCACTGGCCATAAAGGTTCCCAAAGAGGCCTCGAAAAGGCCCACGGACCATCAATTGATATTCACAGTTGCAGCTTGTTTTGCGGCTCTGGACACACTTTATTAGTGAGACAAGCAGCAGAAATGGCCTTTTTGATCATAAAGGTTGCAGAGCCCTGATCTAATGTTTCTCTCAAACTAATCGAGTTATCAGCCCACCAGCAGGGGGCGTGGCAAGTCTAATTTATTTATTCACATTTTTTAAAAAAGCAAGTTGACCAAGCTATTGAACAAGAAAAAGAACAAGTGGTAAGACCAAACAAACAACACCATGAAAACCTAAAAGCTAAAACTCAGTCTGGTTTTTGTGCCAATATGATTTTAAAATGAGTTTTGAAGGTTATCCAGCTGTTTGGTGCAGCCGTCATTTGAATGTGCAGGTTTGTTTTATTGTTCAGGTGAAAAGCCTGAGCTCATCTGAGATTTAATCTGCTTTTCTAATTTTCCTCTGGGATTAATAACGTGTTTTTAATTTGATTTTGATTTTTGATTTGATTCTGCACAGCCTGGATCATCTCACCTGGCTGTAGTCTCCTCTCAGGAGTGTGCAAAGCCAGAGTGCAGGAGGGGGGAAAGGAGCCACATTCATTGACTTACAAACAAACTGCATGATTAGAGGAGTGGTTCTGAAGTGAATGGACAAAACAGCAAAACGTGGCCTCACCTGCATGTTTCTGAACATGTCAAGAAAACAGACTGGTTAGCAGAGGTTTATAGTAACTAAGTACATTTGCTCATATAGTACAGTTTTTTTGAGGATTTGTAATTTTACCAAGTATTTTTAATTGTTAKTTTTAATTTTACATTTAAAATCTAAAATTGATACTTTCACTTCTTCACTTTAGAACTTAACATCTAGTTAATTGTTACAAAAGTAAATATGACCAAACTCAGTTGTTTATTTGCTCTAAAAAACTGAAGTGTTGAATTAAC
The DNA here is from genome assembly GCF_001266775.1 of Austrofundulus limnaeus. Classification (NCBI taxonomy): domain Eukaryota; kingdom Metazoa; phylum Chordata; class Actinopteri; order Cyprinodontiformes; family Rivulidae; genus Austrofundulus; species Austrofundulus limnaeus. The sequence continues at coordinate 55,338 of NW_013953681.1, forward strand.
TCAACCAAGTCATGTCAACTGGTTTCACTAAACCTAGTAGAGTTCATATGAGGCAAGAATATTTTTTCCACTTGGTTTAGTGGAACCAGTTTGTTTAACCCCTAACAGACGCCCCTGAAATTCCTTAAAAGCCTTTTGACATTTTTAAGTTGTCAAACTAAAGGTAAGAAACAGGAAGTTGTCTGACACCCTAGTCCTCAAAATAAAAGCCCCCCAGCAGTGTCTGGAAACGTTTAAAGGCAGAATCTGAACCTTTTTTGTCCACCGGTGGAACAAAAACTGTTAAGGGGTTCAGTAAATTCTACAGTTTATTTCTTAGATAGTGTGCAAAAGTACTTTTACTTTTCCAATCTTTATGAACAGTTTTATGACTTTTACTCAAGTATTTTTCTCATCAGTGAAACAGATTTTTACCAAAGTCATTTTCTGTTAAGGTATTTTACTTTTACTTACCTTAGTTATTTTTTTCAAGTACTTTATAAACCTCTGCTGGTTAGTATGAGGATAAAACTAACTGATATGTCTGGAACTCAAATAGGAGAAACGTGAATGGAAATCGGGACCAATTGAAGACTTTTTACAGAGATTTGAACATCCAGCTAAAGTTGCCGTGTTTTCTTTCAAAAGGCCAAGATCAAAAACGAAGATAAACTTGTTCAGTGTAATAAAGTTCAGTGATATCCATTGTTTCAAATCGTCTGAGCAGCACAAGGTTTTATAATATGTTTCTTTTTATGGGGAAGTTACATTTCAGGAACAAAGAGCCAACATTTTATACCTACCTACAAATCAACCAAACAAGCAGGGGAATGAAAAAGGAACCAACCGTCCTTCCACCACCAACAAAACAGGGAAACAAGAGATTAAATTGCAACACTGTATTACTGGTGACGCAGACTGACTCACAGTCATTTCTTATATTTCCTGTTAAAAAATTTAATTGGCTAACTTGGAAATCCCCACAGCTTTCCTGGATAAATGTTAAAATGTGTAGTGTTTTCTGTAATGAGGCAGTCGTAAACACGTCTTTGGCTTACTTTGCAAAGAAATGATTTAATACATTTAATACAGAGTACATTGTAAAAAAACATTCTTGTTCCAAACGTCAACCAGTATTTACAGATTACAGAATTTCACTGCATTATGTTTCTTTTGTGTCAGCAGGTTGTGTGGAAAATTACAGTAAAGTATTGTTTTTCTGAAACGGCATCTGTGGAACTTGAAAGTGACATTTTATGTTGTTTTTGTTTTGATGACGTGTGACTGAGGAAGTCGTGTTTGTTTTGCTTGACATGAGACCAAAAAAAAAGCACATCTGTTTGCACAAATTTGTGGCACGCTTAAATAAGGCTCCTGGCAGGTCTCGGATCAACTCAAGGACAACAAAGARGAACAAAACTCTGTGGACAAAAACTGCAAACCAAAGCCAGAAGATTTGTGGTTGAAAATGTCCGCAGTAGAGTAGTCCTGTAAACAAATCAAGTCTTGTTCAGATTAACTATGGATCCCACTGCTCCATTAAAAACYCAATAAAGTTTCCAATGTGGGCAAAGACATAATAGAAACAGTCAAAGGAAGTCAGTTACCAGTAAAACCAGTGTCATAAAGTACCTCAAAGTGATACTTGAATAAAAGTACCATAAAATTACTTTGGCAAAAGAATATTACTTGAAAAAAAGTCTTAAAGTATCTGATATTTTTTGTACTTTTGTGTCAAAAGTAAATTTCTGATATAAAATGTACTTCAGTAATAAAAGTTTTGAGTAAAAATTAACAAAATGACAGTTATTATGAAGTGACCTTTTTCTAAAGGCCATAATGACCATATTAATATATTAAAATGTTGGTAACGCTTTCTTTTACGGTACCTTTATTACCATGTAATTACAAGATAATAGAAAATAGTAATTAAATTGTAATTACTACCTTATTACCATGTAATTACAAGGTAAGAAAAAGTAATTAAATTGTAATTACTATCTTATTACCATGTAATTACAAGGTAATAAAATAGTAATTAAATTGTAATTACTATCTTATTACCATGTAATTACGTGGTAATTACAGTACAAAAGAAAAACTACTGTTGGTAAAACTACCTTTATTGGGTAACTACAATCAAATTACTATTCAATAGTAACTCAACACTATATTTATAACCAAAAGAATGCAAATTAATTTTGGGGTTAATGGTTAATTGCAATCAAATATAACTTTAAAACTGTCAAAATTACCTACTACTTATTTAGGTGTTACATAGTGAATTGTAATACATTACCAGCTAAGTGCTACATTACTGCATACAATTAATTACATAGTAAAATCGTAACCTAATTAGCATGTAATTACATGGTAATAAGGTAGTAATTACATTTAATTAATATTTTTATTACCTTGTAATTACATGGTAATAAGCGTACCAAAAAATAAAGCGGTACCAAAATGTTAATTTTAAAAAAATTAGGATGCATTAGTCCACCTGATTTAGCTGCATATATACTATATATATGTATGCCACAGACATCTTCATACTGAGCTACAGATGTCATACAGCTCTGATCAATTGTGTACAAACTAGTGTCAGAAGATATATTTGTACTTCTCATCCAACCACAAATAAATTCACTACCCTGGAGGTACAATTTATCAGCATAGTATTTTATAAGCCAGAATTAGAGTAAAAACTAACCTTTTTATAAAGAGTAAAAAGTACAGATAATTCAGTAAAAATGTAGGAAGTAAAAAATTCTACTTAAGTACAGTAATAAAGTTTTTGTACTTTACAACTGTGTAAAATAAAACCTATGAAGCATTTTGGTGGCATCATGATTTAAAGCAGGGGTTCTCAGTTTTTGGGTCTGGGGACCCCTTACAAGGGTGAAATTTTTCCAGGGACCCCCTCCCGTTTAAAAAACCATTTATTGTAATTTTAACCCCTAAATACTATGGGAATATTACATTGGTTTAGGGCATTGTTCCCCATATTTTAATAAAATTCAAATGAACAGTTTGACATTTGAGGACCTGTGGGACTTTTTGAACAGAGGCTTTCACAGCTGTGGGGTAGAGCGTGTCATTGTAAGAAGCTCAATCCTTAAAATTGTACAAATTTACTAAAACTTGAAGTAGGCAAAAAGTCAGAAATAACTGCACATTGGTGTCTGCCATCGTTTGGATTTAGTCTAGTTGTAAAGCTACAACAGCTGTACAAATGACAAGGTGTACTTTAAAACTGGGCAACTTCCAAATTCTAAAGCATCTGGTGTTTTCGGTTCCTGCAGCTTTGCACTGAAACTGAGATAATTCAGTTTAGTTCCCCCGTTGACAGTCCAGACTCTAGAACGGTTTAGATTTGGTCTTACAAGGATTGACTTACAAATGTGACAAAATTAAGGCCTTCAATTGGGCCATGCTCCAAACTTAAACTGAATCTCAAAGACAACCTGACATCTGAGGCCTTTGGAACAAGGTGCTTATTGTGGGCTTGCACCATATATTTAGATAATTCAGCACTGGGAACAGAAACTGTTATTTTACTCCTCCACTCATTTTAAAATTGGAACCTGAAACCCAAGCTTTCGAGTTGTATGTAAACATTGACATTTTTTAAACAGACTAAATTCAGTTCTGTAAGAGAAGTGAAACACTTCAAATTAAATAAAACTGAAACAAAGTTTGACAGTAGAGGGTTTTTATTTGAGCTCAACTATTTAACACAAGGTGACATGAGCGAAGCATCGATTGAAAGCTTTAGCAGCTTTTTGGTTTTAAAGAATCGTGAAGCAGAAATAAATTAAACACAAGKAGTTTTCCTAGTTTCTGAGACTAGGAAGCCCATCGCTGCGCAGATCTGATTTAGCTGCTTTCGCCCAGAGTGTGTTTGTCAAACAGGTATTCAGCCAAGCCYTTCTGAGGAGCCCCCATGCGGCGCAGGTTGGTCACGTGGTCTCCCAGCTGTTTGATGGCCTTCACCTGCTCGTCCAGATAGTGGGTCTCGATGAAGTCGCACAGCTGAGAGAGAAGAGCAAAGGGTTTAGAGCTTTGAGTTCACTGAACTGTCAACCACAGCTCAAGATTTGTTTGCTGTACAGCGAGCAGATACGTTTAATACTTACATGTGGGTCGTTGTGAGTGGAGCAGAGCTTGTGGCAGTCCAGCAGAGACTGGTTCACACTCTTCTCAAGCTGCAGGGCGCATTCAAGAGCCTCAACACCACTGGACCACTCATCCCTGTCTGGCTTCTGCAAGACAAAACCAGTTCAATGTGAGACTCAAGGGGTGAGACCAAAGACCTCGTTCAAGCCCTCTAATCACCTGAAACTGGGTTTACAGTTTAACGTTCTGCTGAGGTTCAGGGAGCGGTTACAGGAGATAAAGCAGCACATGCCACTTACGCCCTTTGTATCTCTTCAGCTCCTCCCACTTTTGTGATAACAGCCTCGAACACAATGAATTTAAGAGTAAAAAATCGTTAATTTTACAGGTTTTGATTACCTTGACATCTTGCAGGAAGATCCTTCCTCCCCTCTGGTTCTGCAGTTTCATTAGCTTCTCAGCGTGCTCGCGCTCCTCGTGGGACTGCTCCAGGAAGTACTTGGAGAAGTTCTTCAGTGCCACGTCATCCCGATCAAAGTAGTATGCCTACAAAATACATTTACAAGATTAATTGGTTTTAAAATAAACTACTTCATGTTTTTTATATCATTTCAGGTTTTAAATTAAAGTGCAACATCACACTCAAAAAGCAAATCAAAACTTCAGCTTACATAGTCCCCTTTTAAAAAAACCTGCATCTATTAAATCCATTACATACAAAGCAGACCAGATGTGCACAGTTTAGTAATACGTACCATGGACAGGTAGACGTATGAGGCGTACAGCTCCAGGTTGATCTGCCTGTTGATGGCAGCCTCACAGTCCTGATGGAAGTTCTGTCTCACCTGGGAAGTCATGGTTCTGAAAAACAAGACACATAATTTAATAATTGGCAAACGGGAACAAGGCAAGCTAATATAAAAAAAAAAAAACAAGATTTGTAGTTGTGTTTAAAATGTGATAAAGCATTAATTTCAGGAATGGTTCTAATGCTAGAAATAAAAATGCGCAAGAACTGGAGAACAAGAAGGGAGTGGGGGGGGGGGGGGGGAAAAATGGGGGAGGGATGCGTAAGATACGATTAAATTTAACCAAATCTTCAAAAAGATACATAAACAGTACACTTTAAAGTTTAAAAAATGTCAGAACCATGATTTATTCACTTACCTGATTTGAATGTCGGTTTTTGACGTTCGAGTTGGCTGCGTTATTAGCAAAACAGTTAGCCCTCGAGCTAAGTGAAATGTAGAACAAGCTTCGCTGACGTTTCAAGGTTCCTCGATGGAAAACTAGGAAGCAGAAGCGCCTGATTTCGTCCTGAGGTGTCCTGGACAGTCGAAAGGTTGCCGTTCAAGCACTGTTGAAGCAGGTAACCTTGACGGTCCACAAACGAAACGATGAACTGTGAGCTTTAGAGCGTGCGCCCTCCGTTTATATAGGCCAGACGGACCGTGCGTCACTTCCGGAAGAGGGCGGGGACTTGCTGTAAACAACTTGATCTGGATGCGCAGTTCATTAAAAAAACATTGTAAATAAAATATTTTAAAATGATCTGCCACTGATATAAAATGTTTATGCTTATTTGCTTGAGCTGACGTAGGTCAACAACTTAACGCTGCTAGTTAATTTATGTTTGCATTTAATTCTTTTAGGACAACTTTAAATTTACTTTTCCTAATTATTATTGCTTTAAATTAATTATAGAAAATGCGGCATATATTATATGATTTTCATCTTTCTGCCTCCTTTCATTTTTAAATTTTTTCCTTTCATTTCAATTTGATTTGTATATATTTTTGCTGTGTATATCTTTTGTTTTCAATGTGAATAAAATTTTTGGTTTTAAATTAAACGAATAAACAATTTAAACTAAACTAAACTTAATACTTTTATTTGTGTAAACGATAGTTGGCTATACTTTCATTTAACCTAGATGGACATTGTCATAGTCCATAGTGTCATGACACTAAAATAACATAAAAAATAAATGAACAAATACTCAACAGAATGTTGTCATGACCTTCACATTTAGTCTCAATCAACTTTTCACGCTGTTTTTATTCATGAATTGTTTATAGACCACTTGTTACTGTATGATTACACATTTAAAATTTGTTAAATTGTGACTTTGTTTGTGCCTGGCTAATTGAATAGCTTTTTTCGAGAATAAAATTTAAAAATGAAGTTGTATCATATTTTTTACAAGCCCAAAGTCACAAGTCTGTGTGTCATGGCTTTACAACAGACATGTTTTACGTGACTCAAATTACAGCACATGACTCAGCTCTTTCTAGATTTACCTCCCCCCATCAGACACACCCTTACAATGACATAAGCAAATTTAAAAACAGGATTTAGTGACCAAAGGAAATGGTCACACTCCTGATCAAGTGGCTTACTGATAATTTCTGGAAATGTTTTTTAAACAGGAAGTCATCAATTTTTAAGTTCACATCAGTTCATATATTCCTCATCCACACTGCATGTCACAACAGAGGAATGCCCAGGTGTGCTGTAACGTCAAGGGTGTGGGGTAGTGATGGCAACAAAAGCACGTGTTGATGAAGTGCATGACAAGGTTAAGAAGCAGCTGCTTAACTAGTTTTGCAACTACATTTTTAAAATCACTGACTGGGAAAATGCATCAGCTGATTTTACTCAATTATAAACAATACAATCCCACACTAGATATTTTACAATTCTTTTTAACTTGGAACAAAACTTAACTTATACATTTTAATAAGTAAAATCTGTTTCCATGTGGTCCTAAAATGTTTTATAGCCTGAAAACTTCCAACATATCTAAATCCAAAATGCATTTTAGTACTACTTGGGCGAATAAAGTGCTGACAGGTCACACAACCAGCGACTAATTCAGCACAATTTAGCGTTTCATGTGACATTTTTCCATTCCTCAGAGGTGCTGACACAGCAGGAACGGGACAATTTCTGCCGGTAAATAATGCAGGTGTTGGTGTCTGGTGTCCAGACCTGTGTTTATCACCATGACTCATTCAAAAGGCTGAACCAAAAGCCAAGGACAACTACCTGGGCTTGATTAAAACAGTAAATATTGCCATCAGCCGTGTCCAGTTTACATGCAATAAATGCATCAACCGAGTTTTAAACTTTGAAACTTGTCATAACTTGTCTCATAAATCAGATAATCCAAATGCAAACTATCAAAATGTTGGGATGTTTTTGGCCGAGGTAAATAAAATAAATATCACAACTCAAATCAGGAAAGCAAAGATTTGCAAACACACCTGACAGCAGCAACATTTAAGTTTTTACAAACTTTATTTATGATTTGAAAAGGTTTAGTCAAAGAGGCCGAATCCCATGTCGTCATCAGACTCCTCAGATTCTTCTTTCTTCTCCTCTTTCTTCTCCTCAGCAGCAGCTACAAAACACAACACACAAGTCATTTTCTGCATTGTTTTACATTATGTTTAAATTATTTAAAGTTCTCAAAAAAGTAAAGATATATTTTTAAACAAACACATTTTGCCTTAAGAAAACATGGGAAAAAAATAATTCAACTTTTTTTAAATAAAATTTTTTCTGCATTATTTAATCTAAAATTGACAACTAACTTGGCAGCCTGTGTTTATAAATGTGACCGATCACATCGAAATGAGGATTAAGTCAAATTTGTTCAAAATGACCTAATCACATTTTCAGATTCCTGACTTTAAAAGCTACATTTTGATTCCTGGATCATCCTGATATCAGCTTATCCAGAAATATGACATCATTTGTCTTGTTGGTTACAATAACACATTACTCTTTGGTCTGAATGCTAATTTTATGTAAATTTATTGAGTAATTTTG